>NW_009648965.1:842601-905188 GCF_000708025.1 Charadrius vociferus | reverse complement strand
AAAAAAAAAAAAAAAAAAAAAAAAAAATGCTCCAATGGAAAACTACTTCATTTGGAGAGGAGTCACCTTTTCAGTGGTAGTTGATTTTTTTTTTTTTTAATTTTGTTTTGTTAAGACACTGAGGTTTTTTGAGTTTCTTTTTCACTTTATAGTGGCAAACTAAACATTTTAAAAATTCAAATTTTATTCATTAGTAGTAGATTTTATTTGAACACAACCTGTCGTTAAGTGAAGGGACAAGGATTCTGCTTCTAAATGGGTTCTCTTGCTTCTTGCCTTCTTTTTTTCTTCCTTTATTTGCAGACATAAAATCCAATAAATTTCTATTGCAGTTGCTGGGCTTGAGGGAGAAAAAGGAAAGGAAAAGTACAAAGCTATTGGGAAGCGTCAAACACGGAGAATGATGAAGTACATTTCATAGCAGCCAATTCCAATCCCAAAATCCCCGTTGTGCAGGAAGGCTTTCCAGCTCACACAGGAAATTCAGCCATTGCACAGCATAGTATTAATGATTTATACACGCCGCACCACTGCTTTTCTTCACTAGCAGAGCCAGGTTGTGTTAATAAAGGAATTTCAGGGAAAAGGGTCCCGGCATGCTGAGTTGTTTTGCTCAGTGTGGTGGATGCTGCCTTCATAAATCAAAGGAATTTAGTGCTTTACAACCTTTCAGAGCTGCTGAGGGTGTTTCTTTTTTTTCTTTTTTTAATCTGATTCACCTAGGAATATTTTTATTTCTTTTCTATAAAGAATGAATGAACCTACTGGATGAGATCTATTTAGGCTGTTTTGGGGGTGATTGGTTTGCTTCACAGTGGCATTATACTTCCATTTGTTTTCCATTTGGTATTTATGCTTTATGGTGTTGTCTATGGAAAGAGGCTAGCATGGTTTTGGTAATATAAAGAGATGCAGATCACATTATATTCTGTCTTGTTTCTTAGAAGTAACTAGATAAAATGTAAAGGCAATATATATTTGCAGTAAACAAAGCAGTTTTTTATTCTTTATCTAAAATAAAAAATTAAATAACACTTATTAAAGCTTTTATCATTTTAAGATCAAGATTATTTTTTATTAGCAACAATATGCTTCCATGCTTTTTTAAAATAAATGTGAATGTTAATTTTCAAAGTTTTTTTTTTTTTAATCTGGAAACTTTGTTTCCTAATAGCAACTGCAGGATTGGGTACTTAATTTTGTATTAATTCATATAATGATTCTTTTCAAATAGTGAATGGATGTTGATATTGCTAAAGAAAATGTGTATCTACATTTGATTATAGAAAGGAAGATAAAGAAGGATGGTTGTTTAAAAAAGAAGTTCTCAAATTCTGATATGAAATAGAGTATTAAACAATGTTATGGGACATCTAGAAAATAAGCACTTGGTTTGGTACTTAGGAAATCTGATCTTTACTTTCTATTACCGTTGTACAAAAGGGGTGGTGGTGTAGAAAATAATTATAGGGAATGTGTTTTGCAGTTAAAGGGAATCTGGCTTTCCAGGGGAATCTTAAGACTTTGTATTACACAGGAGGTGCAGTGTTTGTAGTCTATTTGGATCATTCAGTCTCATTGATTCATGTAGCTTTTGCTTACAGAAAATGTGACTGCCCTGTCCTGGCTTTGTTACATTAGAAAATATGGTTCCCTCCTAGCTTTATGAAAGTCAACAATGTGGGAATCGGTATTGTAGAAGTTAAAGCTACTTTCTACTGTGAGGAATTTTTGTTTGCAGTTTGTTCTGTAGTCTGAAGGCAGATAAATACCTTCTTTTCCATTTTCATCACTGGTTTAAATATCGCAGATTAATATAAGGCAGGTGCTCAGTAAATGAAGTTTATGTTTATAGAGTACTATTTTTGTATTTTTGTCCTCTATTATTTGGGTGCATGAGTGTTTCATTGTATTTAATTATGTCTGTGAGGCATGAGACAACAGTCAACATCTGCTCTATTGTTTCCTTGGTTTACGGATAGCTTTGATGGGTTATTAAACAATCTATTTTTCAAACAGAAAACGGGGAAACAAGCTGCACCCATATTATGTAATTTTGTAAAGGTACATTTTGTAATTAGTTGTCTAGTATTTGCACAATAATCTTTTATTTTGGTTGAATAAATGCTGCTTCATTAAAAGAAATGTTATGATCTTGACCAGTTTGTATTTAATAGTGAATTTCTAGTTTATAATACATGGATTAAGTTGATTGTGCCACTACTAAATTGATTTCGCTATACATTTTATATTTAAATAAAGCTTTTGAGTTGTAAATGCTAATACAAAAAAATTAGAAATGTATATTAACTTTAATTTATTACTGAGACAGCTACTGATGAACTCTTACTGATTACAGAATAAGTATTAATTAACTTGAATTATTTTTAAGTAAAAGTTTACACTATTACCAGAGCATCATTTGGGGAAGGCAATGCTCAAACTGCTTTTACTCTCACAGATCTTAGGGCAGAACAGCCCTCAGTACTCCCCTGCCATGAGAAGTTGTACTGTGTGAGCAGGGAGGCAACACTGTAGAATTCGACTCTTCTACAAATGGATTCACTGTTGGAAGAGTGCTTGTTTCATTTTCTGTTTTGAATTTTTTAGGGTTCATTTTTAATGTACCTGCCAACTGTTTTATGTTTCTTTATGTAACACTGATGTCCACTACACTCTGAACGGATTAAGGGAAATCACTGAAAAATACCAACTACACAGCATGTGATTGTTTTTACCTCAAAAATAAAATGTAGAAGAAAATTTTCCAGATACTAATGATGAACAAATACCAAAATTGGGCCCTCTGTAGCTTTTATCATTGCAGAAAGTCACCTATTAAAAATGTTTAAGGAAGAACATGAGTTCGTAGTGTTTTCATGGCTATTGAGCTGCCACTGTTGTAGAGAGATAGCTATGTATATCTGTTTCTTATATTGTGGGCATTTGAGTCCTTTGAAATGCTGTTCATGTAACGTGGTGGGTTCCTGTACACAGGTTTTCCGTTGAAATGAAGTTGATCAATATTATTTAACCATGAAATAAACTACCCCTTGTATATACATAAAGAACTGAATTCAAAGGAAAAAAAACTGTAAGAAGCATAGTTACTCAGAAAAGTATGCATTATTAGCTCATGTAGGACTTACATTCCAGATGCTTGTTTAAATGTAATTTTGCAAAATGGCATTCAGTTTTTAGGATAGAATGAAAATACCCCACTTTCATGTGCAAAGGGCTTGTTAGAAATAATGTTGTTCATAATCTCCCTCTCGCCTGTCCATGTGCATCAGCAGCAAAAGATGTAAACGTAAAACAGGGATTTCAAATCTCTTCCTTCAAGTGTCAGTAAATGCTCCTCAATTGATTTGGAGGATTACACTTGCAGTTTTGACTCTCCACAAACATGTGACAAATGGAATTCAAACAGGAACTTCTAAATAAAGTTTTCTAAAAAAACTAGGGTAATGCTGTTGGTAGGGAACTTTGTTTTCAAGGTGTTTCCAGAAACCCACTGTGGGGTGGGGGGTGAAGGAACTGTGGTTTTGTTTGGGTTTTCTTTCTATAATGGTTTTTTGCTAAATGGTTTGGTAGGGGGTGTCTCTCAGGAGCTGCTCATTATAAACAAACATACGTGTTTTTATACAACCAAACAAACCATACAGGAGCCTTCAAATACACGTGTGGGAATGGAGCATTTACAGGCTTCTTTTTTTTGGTACCCGATGCAGAGTTTGATTTTAATGGGAGGGAAAATCAGGATCAGAATTTCTGCTGGGATAGATCACCACAGTGGTTTATTGACTTCCACTAAGGATGTTATCCTTGCTTTACTGTAAAATTAATGCATTGTACAGTTTCTGTGTATTTTATCTCATCATCATATTCTTGCTTGAGAATAGGTTTAAGTGCTCATTTACACTAAAATTATACAAGGGGTGTTTTCCCTTTTTCAGCAGAAAATGAACTTTGAAACTGCTTTATGGAAACTTAAACCAAAAGTTATTTTCATGGATTTATGAAGGAAGCTGAGTTACAGCAGGCAGCATCTGATCTGTGATAGTGGTGGACAATGGTTATTTGCATAGCTTCATGGGGAACTAGGGCTATGGAACACAAAACTGTTCAGTTTTGTTTTTATGATCTTAAAGAGCCTATCAGGGCTGAACAGTAGAAGGTAAGAATTCAGGAAATTTGGCTCTTTTACTAGTACCACAAATGGCCAAATCTTATCAATGCTTATAAATACTTAAAGGGAGGGTGCCAGGAGGATGGGAACAGTCTTTTTTTTTCAGTAGTGTCCAGTGATAGGACAAGAGGTAACGGGCACACACTTGAATATAGGAAGTTCCATCTAAATATGAGGAGGAACTTCTTTACTTTGAGGGTAGTGGAGCACTGGCACAGGCTGCCCAGAGAGGCTGTGGAGTCTCCCACTCTGGAGACATTCAAAACCCGCCTGGATGCCGTCCTGTGCAACTGCTGTAGGTGACCCTGCTCTGACTTGGGGGTTGGACTAGATGATCTCCAGAGGTCCCTTCCAAACCTGACCGTTCTGTGATTTGTCTTATTTCTTGCAGCAATAAAATCTTACTTGTGTCCAACTAATAACCTCAGTATCAGCTAAAGTACTGATTTCAATAAAAATAGAAATAATCCTCTTCTGTTGTCCTTCTCTACACAAATTTACACCAGTCCTTTGCTGCTGCTCTCCAAGGGAACCTGACAAAGGTTTATTAAAACCTAAATGAAGGTGAGATTAAAAAGGCTGTCCTTTCTGTATTCCTCAAACCAGGAGACCTTTTGATATCAAAGGAATTAACCAAAAGTAGGAAAGTTTATAAGTGGATGACAGGAAAGGCTCTTACCATCTGGCATTGATATAACAGTGTTATGGTTTTCTGTTCTTTGGTGCTTATTCTATCCTCTTCTGTTACTCTGATCAGTAGCATGATCCCCATAGGTTTACCTTGTCCTGGGGAAGTTGTCGTGAGAGATAACATTAGAAATCAAGTATTCGCATGAATTCACTGTCCAGTGTGGTTGCTGAAGAAAATCACCTGTTTAGTAGAATAGTTACTTAGGACTGGAACGTATAATGTTCCAGAAGTAGAATATTGTCTAAGAGATCTTGGGGGAGGGGAGGAAAGAAAACGCATGATGTGATTCTTTAAGGTGAGATCTATTTACCGTATTACCAGGACGTTTTGTTGAAACTTAATCCAGGGAGCTTTATTCTTTCAAAGTAGTTTTCCTGTGTATTAGCTGTTTATATGAAGGTGTCTGCAGAGAGTACCAAAGCAATTCCACTCACATTGACCTGGTCTCAGTCCCAGACCCTTAGACTATGGGCAGAAGAGATCTGACTGGTGTCAGGAAAAGGCAGGTTGCTCCTGTACTATGTAATCTGTTGGCTGGGTGGAGCATGCACAGCAGCTACCTGTAAAACATCAGACTGAGTTTAGGAGTGGTGGCTGAATTGCTGAACGTGGGATTAAGTGTGTCTCCAAACAGTTTATATTAGGCGATAACCTATGAGAGTGAATTGACTTCAGTCATAAAGTAGCAATAAAGTTAAAAAGCTTTCTTAACTTTGTGGTATTCAGATTTGAAGGCAGACTTCATATCAACTGTGCTTCCAGCCAAATCCTGCCTGCCTCAGATGCTCCTAGCTTGTAGTTCTTGGCTAAACTTCCGTAGTTGAAAACTGCTGCTGATGTCTTGAATAGGCTGAATTATAGCTAGCATTACATCTAATGCCTTCAAGTCTTGATATTTCATCTCTGGAGAATATGAAACTTGTCAGTTCTGAACAGAAATTCCCTCCGATCCCTTTAAAGACCTGTAGGGTCTTTATTACTTGGGGGTTTGAATAGGTTATTTCTCCAAGGCACCCTGCTCACTTAGGATATCTACCCTATGGTGGTTTCTGCAATTAAACTATGGAACTTGGCATAGTAGGTGTTTGAATGGTGTATTTATACAGGCAGGAGGCATAATTTAATACCATCTCATGATTCACCATGCAGTCCTATTAATATGAACTTTACTCAGTGGAGTGAGTTGCTGTTACTTGTCAGCAAATCCCGTGTGTATTAAGGGACTGAAGTTGTACTTAAAAGATCCTCACAGTGATACTCTGCTGTTTCCAAGGGAAGCAAATGAAAGCTGTAATTTGATGAATAATAAATGTGCTAATTGGGGTCAAGAAGAAGTCATAGCTTCGTGTGATACAGTAGTCAGAGTAGCCTGACTACAGCAATAGAGAAGTCTGTGACCAGATTTGGCAATATAAATATGTGGCTATCTATCATCTCCACACAACCAAACCCCGATAGATGACAGTGAGAGGCAGGTGGCTTATTTGTTCTAGAATACAGTGTTATGTTCCTGAGATCCTGTTCTGTGCATGTTGGTGTCAACAAGAAGACGGCCATGAACTGATACTGAGCGAGACTTGTTGTGCGCTCAGAAGTACTGCTTGGGTATATCAATAGGATTCATTAACACTGGATATTGATTAGAAGTCAGTCTGTTCCTGATTTGCAAGGAAAAATATATTTTATTGCTACTGCTCTGTATTTGCAAATGAATGTACCCCAAGGGGAAGATTAAAGCTTGTTCCTACCTGGTGGCAAAATACATGCAAATATACATATTTCTTGGGCATCTTGTATCCAGCACATGAAGGAGAAGGATAAATGAATGAGATTAAGGAAGATATGTGAAAGTATGATACTAATACATATTTTCTGAAATAACTCTATATAGCCTGACTCTTTTAAAATGGAGAGATATGTGATACTGCTTATCATTTATGCCACTGGAAAATGTGTGTCCTTTTCAGTAGTTTGGCTATGTAACTGCACGATGTCAAACATGCAGGAGGGGTCTGTTATACATTCCATTTCCAAAAACTTTCAAAACTGCTTAGCTTCACATAGATTGGAGGCTAATCTGGACTTTTTAAGAAATGGCAGATAAACTCAAGAGCAGAGTAGTGAAAGATATCTGAAGAGCCTGGAGACAGGAAAGAGTTTGTTCTCAAAGAAGCCAACAGTGAAAATACAGCTGATTTGGTACACTATTCAGCCAGTAGGAATTATGTAATAAAAGCCAGTATGGAAGTCTGTAAGAAAAGGAAAACAATGCAGTGCTCATTAAGACATAAGAAACATAGTGAAGACCTTTGCAACGCATCTTCAGTGTTGGGAATAAGTAGTAATGTACACATGTCAAAAATCAACTTTTTTGTAGTTAATACAATAGTATTTTCCTCCAGTTCTGCAACTAGCTGTTCTGAGTGATCCAGGACAATAGGAGTCAAACAGAGAAACTCCCTTCACAAATCAAATTGTACAGGGCCACGGGAGCTGTTAATTGAAGGAGCTGCCCTACAAATGGCTTGCATCACCATGTGTGCTGCACCACTTCTTGTAGCTTTAGAAGATGATTTTCTGTGTGACTTCTTGCATAGTCTAATGTTTCCCTTCTTCCTAGTTTAGTGCTCAGCACATTAAATGGCTGAAGTTCCCAGATTAATCCTGGTTTAATTTTGACAAGAATGCTGGCACAAAAAGACAAGTGTGGTTGTGATTCAGCATTTTTCTAATTCATATCAAAACACAGGCACCCAAAGCTGTTTTGTTTTTTCTTCAGGGAGTAGTGGTTCACTGATTGTTTTCCAGTGTTGTGCCATGATGTGTATGGATGATGACAGATCCTTACGTTTCTACGGTAGCCAAAGGGAAGTCCAGCCACAGAATTATCCCTTAACTCTGTTTTTTTAACCTGCTTCCTCTCTCTAGCATACATTCATTGCCTATGCAAGTGAATGTGTTTTGTGATGACTCACTGAAGGGTAAATCTATCTGCTATCAGGAGACAAAATATATATCTCTAGCAATCTAGTCTAAGCAGGAACTGAGGTTTCTGCAGTTGTAGAAGAGGGTAAGCCATTTATGTAAAAATCTCTGCCTTCGCATGTTGCTGAAAAAGTGAAGCTAAGTAGATGTATACCTTATGCATGTGTCTGTTCTTTCATGTTATTGTCATAGGTGATGGTCTCCTTGTACCAGATACAGGTATCTTCAAAAGGAATTTACAGTCGAAGATGGATACAAATGTATAGCTGACTTGCAGAGGAACAGAGATATTGGTCAGCATGCTATTCAGCAGTCAGTTCATCCCCCTGTCAACATTTTTTGGCAGCATTCTGGCAAGAGGAGGCTTTACGGGCTAAAAGAGAACATTCGTAGGTGTTTATAGGAAGTTCTTACCTGGTATCAGGAAATTATAGGAGAAAGTATTGATCCCATTTTGACTGTGTTAGGACGTGAGGGAGCCTAATATTCAAGTCAATATGAAGAAGATACTAATCTTTCAGTTGTTCACGGTAGTAGCTAGGGTAGGAATAGGCTGAAGTGAGCCCTTGAAGGTGACAACAAGTACCATATAGTTGCTGAGGTGGTAAAAAGATGTGTTGTGGGGCAATTCAAGGAGGGAAAGAAGTGATCTTTATGGGAGCATTCAGAAAGAAACAAAGTAAACGTAGCACTCTTTAGCCTGTGGGATACTAGATCAGCAGGTGAATCAGTGCACAGTACTGACAACAAAAAAGAAAGCTTGGAGTTAGTCAAACTGAAGAAAAAGGATTGGCCGTGTACTCAGAGACCAACATTTGCTGAGATACTGCATTTCAAATAATGTAAGACCAGTTGGCCTATAATGTGAATGCCTTCATTTTCTGGCACTACAAAGCATTTCCCAAATACACTTCCTAAGTTTTTGCAAGAGATAATTCTGTCTGAAGCTCAGCAGGACTATAATTATTTATCTTTGAAATCTCTAAAATTGCCACCACTGTATGTTTAAAAGAAAAAAGCTAGAAAGTTGAACATGAGTGGAACTGAAACACTGTTGGTTTCTGATTGAAAGAATCAGCTAGGTTCATCTTGAACTGCAGCTAGTTTTTAATTTACTCCTAAGAGCTAATATAATATTCAAATGGAAACTTCAATTTTGGAAGAAAAATGTGCTGAAAACAAGTGTTCCACATACTTGAAAAAGGTGGGCTTTCCCAGTTGTAAACAGTTTCTAAATCATAAAATCATAGAATTGCTGAGGTTGGAAGGGACCTTTAAGATCATCAAGTCCAACCATTAACCCACCCTGACAAAACCACTTCTAAACTATGTCCCCAAGTACCACATCTACCCTTTTTTTTTTTTTTTTAAATACCTCCAGGGATGGCTAATCCACCTGGGCAGCCTATTCCAATGTTTAATAACCCTTTCAGTGAAAATTTTTTTTCCTAATATCTAATCTAAACCTCGTCTTGAACTTGAACATAACTTGAACCCATTTCCTCTTATCCTGTCACTTGTCACCAGGGAGAAGAGGTCAGCCCCCACCTATCTACAACCTCCTTTGAGGTAATTGTAGGGAGTGATAAGGTCTCCCCTCAGCCTTCTCTTCTCCAGGCTAAACAACCGCAGTTCACTCAGTCGTTCCACATAAGACTTGTACTCCAGACCCCTCACCAGCTTCGTTGCCCTTCTCTGGACACGCTCCAACACCTCAATGTCCTTCTTGTAGTGAGGGGCCCAAAACTGAACACAGTACTCAAGGTGGGGCCTCACCAGTGCCGAGTACAGGGGGATGATCTCTTCCCTAGTCCTGCTCACCACACTGTTCCTGATACAGGCTAGGATGCCGTTGGCCTTGTTGGCCACCTGGGCTCACTGCCGGCTCATATTCAACTGGCTGTCTGCCAACACTCCCAGGTCCTTTTCTGCTGGGCAGCTTTCGAGCCACTCATCCCCAAGCCTGTAGCACTGCATGGGGTTGTTGTGACCCATGTGCAGGACCCGGCACTTGGCCTTGTTGAACCTCATACCATTGGCCTTGGCCCATCGGTCCAGATCCCTGTGTAGAGCCATCCTACCCTCAAGCAGATCGACACACCCGCCCAGCCTAGTGTCATCTGCAAACTTACTGAGGGTGCATTCGATCCCCTTATCCAGATCATTGATAAAGGTATTAAAGAGAACTGGCCCCAGCACCAAGCCCTCGGGGACACCACGTGTGACCGGACACCAACTGGATTTAACTCCATTCACTACCACTCTCTAGGCACGGCCATTCAGCCAGTTTTTTTGCCCAGCGAAGAGTACACCCGTCCAGGCCATGAGCAGCCAGTTTCTCCAGGATAATGCTGTGGAAAACGGTGTCAAAAGCTTTGCTAAAATATAACATCCACACCTTTTCCCTCATCCTCTAAGCGGGTCACCTTGTCATAGAATGAGATCAGGTTTGTCAGGCATGACTTGCCTTTCACAAACCCATGCTGACTATGCCTGATCACCCTGTTTTCCTGCATGTCCCGTGTAATGGCACTGAGGATGATCTGTTGCATGACCTTCCCAGGTACTGAGGTCAGACTGACTGGCCCATAGTTCCCTTATATATATATATATATATATCCTTGCCCTATACACCAGTGTAAACTGAGGTGCTTAATAAACTCAACAAACTCTAATAGCATCCGCCATACTTGTACTGATATTAGGTCAGTAAATATCTTTGATTTGTACATGTAATATTTTCTACTTTAAAAGTCACCGAAATATTTGTGTTGTATTTTGGTCCTACTGTTAAGTGTAATAGAAGTTGGCTGGGGAAGTGATACTTGGCACAAACAGCTCCTACATGTACTCAAAGCTTTGCTTACAAGAGTGGAATAGAGTCAGCTGAGGACGGGTCAAGTCTGGATAGTGCTTCTGATGCCCTTGAAGAGCCTTTGGTCCCAAATGGCTTTTGCAGAAAGGTGAAAATAGTCTTTGCAAGACAAATGTAGTAGGGATAACAGTGGCAGCAGTCACAGTTGAGAGAATGGGGCAAGACATGCAGGACAGACCTTCCTAAGCTGTCACAAAAGGTCACAAAAGGTCATTTTGTGACCTTAATCTACCGATATTTAATTTAATGTTTGGGTCTGCTTACCTCATGCAATACTAGTCAATGGCAGCTCACCTTCACTTTTGGGGCATGCATGATACTGGTTTGGTAATACTTTTTTAGGGACAATAATCTGAAGTTCCTGTAGATGATGGAAGTTACCAGGTGACTTGGAAACTACTTCATCCTCTCAGTTCTGGGTCTTCCTTTACCAGAAAACATTGAGAAATCCTAAAGAGAAAATTGAGAGCATCTGGAGAATAAGAAAGGTGGCCAGAAAATGGGAGGTTTGAGGAAGAGCTTAAGGGAATCAAATATGACATAGCATAAGCTATGAAGAGGGTGCCAAAGTGGTACCTGAATTATTTATGATCTATGACATGGGAAAGTTAGGCCAATGTTGGAAGGAAGTAGAAATTATTTGAAGTTTGGTGGTGTTGTGTAGATTTTGGAAGAACCATTGTTTGTGGTATTTTGAACTAGATATAAGCATTAAGAAGAATTAATTATTTGGCAGAAAGATGATCTAAATAGATTACTTCTGTCAGGGTCTGATTAGACCATACATCATTGATTGGCTGATGACTGCATTGCAGGGATCTGCCTTTTCCAGGCAATGTGGCTCCAAGGAAGGTGCTGAAGTCATTTTTGCCTTGAACCATAGCAAAACTAGGCATCTGCTTTTGCCTGGGGGAATATTTTGGTCATTGTTTAATGCACCATTTAGGTATTATAGGCAGGTGGGATCAGAACCTTGACCCTTCTTGCATAATTTTCATTTTTATTGTTCTGCCTGAATGTGTAACCCAGTTTTCAGGCATACTTCTGTCTATTTCTTTCTGTGTGCATCTGTACTGTACAGTGGTCTCCATTTCCTTCCCATTTCAAATGACTTTTTAGCAAGTCTGCAGTGAAATCACTATTAGAGCACTCCTGTCAGTAGATTCAGTTCTGTGCTAGAACATAAGATCATGGCATTAGACAGCTGAATTGAAATATTTCCGTATTTTGTGACCTTTTACTGCCACCTTAGTTTACTTAACCTATGGTGTTCACCTTTAAACCCAGCTTCTTTCTACGAGGCAAGTTCATAATGGGACTACCCTGTCAGATTTTGGAAGTTTGATTGTTCAGTCAATTTCTGTGTAGAATATTTATAGTCTCTTACATTGACCAATTCAGATAATGCATTGTATTATTGGTGCAAAACTAGTCTTTAGTTAATGAATTTTAAAAAGGTGTGTATTGTACGAGCTTCTTAGCTGTGACTCAGGTAGTATCACTTGGGAGTTTTCAGTCCAATGTGACTAAATTCTTATATTGTTGTTAATTTTTAAAACTGTAGATTCATTTTTGTAAATAATGCATGCCTTTTAGCAAAGGTCTGCAGAAGTGAAACAAATAAGATTGTATATTTTATTTGTGTGTATATATTTTATATCTAAAACTAGTGTTCATCTGCTTTCTTGTTCTTTTCTTTTGTCTTTCATTTTTAAAATCAGTTTTCAGTTTCAGAAAATCCTTGAAAATTTTTAATAATAAAAAGGCTTTGGAAACAGCTGAGAGAAAGATGCGCTCCATTAACATACTGAAAATAGTTTAGCATGTCATTTTTTTCTAACAGCTTCATAATTTTCTAGAATGTAATGGAAATGAAACTATATAGTTGTTCAAGATAGATGATCTCCCCTTTTCCACCCACACGCATACTTAATTTTTTTACAGGGAGTAACGGTCCTGGAGTAGGCAGGAAGTAAGTACTGTCACCATCAGTGGCTTCAGACAGGTGATTGTGCATAGTACTGACTGTTCTGGCTTTGTCCTAGCAAAAACATTTAGGCTCATGCTTAACCTTAATCATACTAGAGGTCCTGCTAAAGTGAAACAGAATGATTAGCTTATTTAATACTCTTCTGTCTTACTCTCTGAGTCCCCAGCACTCTATGGTCAAATTTTGTGTATTCGATATATTCTTGCAGAACAGGAGTGACCATTGATGCTAACTAATGGTGAACTGTGAAACAAGACAAATTTCCTTTTTCTGTGGCTGGGAGGGAGAGCAAATATGTTGGTATAAACTGGTGAAGCTGATGTAGTTGCATTGGCGTAAGTTCAGAATTTGGCACGGGGTGGAGATGCAAGTAAAGCTGTATTGTACTTCTGTGGTTTTGATTCACAGAGGTTTGTGCGAACTTAGGTAGCTGGTGCACACATGGGACATCAACAAAGAGCCCAACCAGAAAGTCAGAGCTTGGATTTGGAGTGCCATACGGCTATACATTTAGAAGCATGTTGTTATAGTGAGGCAAGCAAAGCATCCTTTCATTAAAACAGGTAACTACAGCTTATTTTCAAAGTTTATTTTTATATATTATAATCTGCAATGTAGTAAATATAAATGCTTTTTAGATGTTTGATATTTTCATTATTCTTGAATGTTTATACTGCTTGCAAAGGACCGGAAGGGTCCTCCTATAAGTTGCTGAGTTCAGACTACCACTATTGTTGGCATCATTTAATTTTCTTTTACAAGCTATCCTTTTTTGTTACTATGGATTTGGAAGGCTGTTGTAAACCCTCACTTAGTCAACACCAAAATACTTTTGAAAAACAACTTGAAAAAATATTTTCAACCTAAATTTATTCATAAGTAGGTTTTCCTTGATTTTTAGTGTCAGGACTGTCCTTAGCTTAAATAGTCTCTTCCTCCTACTGTTTTTTTCCCTATTCACAAATTGTTTTGCTAGGATTTATAAAATCAAACTTTCTTAGGTTCCTGCTATAACATAGTTGCTCTGTTCCCCTGAACAACACAAAAAGGACTTTCTGTACAGTAGTTGTAGTGTAATTTGACCTTTTTTTTTTTAATGTGGATGAAGAGAACTGTATGCTATTGGAAGTACCTTTAATAAATTAAGAAATTATTCAAGAAATGAAATTAAGAAATACTGATAATTTGCCTTTTCACATTGGCATCACATTAACAACTTAAATTCCTTAAACAGATGCAATGAGGTCCTGCTTTTCTTCTTTCTGAGTTTAGAACTGAAGTTTCTGTTATTAGCAGAAGCATGACCTTACGTTTTGTATTATTGAATTTCATCCTGTTTCTGTTATTGCAGACTGTAAGGCTGAGCAATTATTTCTATATAATATTCTTATCCTTCTCAGTCTTGACAGTACCTTACAACTTTGTCATCAGGAATCTCATCAGCATGTTTCCTTGTGTCAAAATAATTAATGAAAATATTAAGCAAAAAATTGTCCCAAAACAGATCACAGAAAAGCTCCCCTTGAGCCCGTGCTTTCCTGTACAAAATGTCTTGCTCTTTAGGTTTTCTAACATCTTATCAAGTACATACATGCTGAAACAAAACCCGACTGGGTATTTTACGGAGCAATTTAACAATCCGTATGTATGTCAGTTGTCCCGCTGGAGTCATTTGAGTAAAGCTTGCAGAATCCAATTTATAATCTCCATTCCTAGGTGAAAGAGATCTTCTTTCTCTTCAAATGCAGCTCACTCTGTTAGACCAAACAAAGAGGTAATAGTTCAGATGAAATTTTTTTTAGAAATTAGATACTTTTAAATGAGTTGTAATGGCAACTCGCTTTCTTATATATACCTTTTGTTGTTCCATTTGAAAGTTAATAACTTGTTTTGTATTGGAATTTACAAAAATCTTTTGGCAAAACCCATGATGTGTCAGCCTACTGTGTACTTAATAATTAAACTGCAGGGTTCTGTTCCCTAATAAGAAAAGAGCAAGAAATATGATTGATAGCTAAGCATAGTCAGATAACCAGTGTGAACAGTTATCCCCAACAGAAAAGTGAAGCGATTCTATAACACGAGATGGAACTAGGTAAGCATCACTTCATCATGTGACAATTGCTGTCTTTGTTGGCAGTCCCTCAAAAGAGCATCATAGTGGGTCGCAATTCAACATCTAAGGTTAGAAATGGTATACAGATGATAGTAGCAAGGGACAACGTGCAGCTGCTAAGGCAGATTTCTAAATCATGCAATACGGCTGCCTTGATACATGAGAATCAATTACTGAAAACCTTTCATGATGGTCAAAATGTGACATTAAATAATTGAGTATCGCATCAAATCTTGTCTGCAATTAGTTATCTGGGAAAGTAATTATGCAACAAAATCAAGTAGCCAAAATTAGTGATGTGAAGCACCCTGGTTATTCAAAGACTGTAGGAGAGGATTTTATTTTTTTTACCTTGTAACGTGAAGTTTTAAGACCTAACTAATTCTTTTTGAATTAAAAAAATGTTGCACAGTTGTAATTCTTGTAATTAGTCATATCTGCAATAGAAGATACATTGCACATGAAACAGGTGATAATGACTAAGTTTGTTTTGTCTAAAGTAAAAATGATTAGCAGTGGAAGAGAATATCTTGCAAGCAGTACATGAAAAAGCAAATCTGTTTTGTTTAGAAGGGAAAACAGCCTAAAACTTGCTCTTTTTTCTCTTACACTAAGACTGGAAGTTTAACTAAAGAACAAATATGAAATACTCTAAAGATCAAATTCGTTCTTTTAAAAAAAAAACTACAATAAATGTAACAACGTAGATGTGAAAGGTTAGAAAAGCCATTAAAATATAATTTATGCTAATAGAACTAGTTAGCTTGCATTAGCTAGCTCAAATATTCAAAATAAGCAACAAAAATAGGATGAATCAAAACAGAAATGTATCTTATGTAACAGACTTAAGTTTAAACTCTCACATGAATATTTTTTAACAGCTTATAAATACAGGGAAACATTTATTTACACTATCGTGATAAGCCTGATTATTTTTTAATTGGCTTCTGATAGTAACTATTGTCATGTATATGCCAGAACTTATAGGAAAATTAATTCTAATTGGTAGATCTGTACAGAATTTGATCTGTTTGTGTATAGTACTTAAAAATCTGAACTGATAAAGAGCAGTTGGTTAGTCATGTTACTTAAGCTGATCCCAAAATAGCACCTTCCTTTTTTGGTAGAGTTAGGTTTGCAGCTGTTGTCTCTATCTGTTGTCTCTGAAGAAAATTTAACATTAAGAGTTGCTGACGTCAATTTTTTTCTTTTTTTTACAGCTGATGTGGGCTTTGCCCCTGACAGAAGTTATTTGGTTCTAGCTCTGAGTTTGGAAGAAGTTGGTATATAGATTTTCCCCTAACTTTCAATTGATGTGTTTAGCTTTAGTGGGAGTAATACTATCACTTAAACCATGTTGTCGTCTCAAGGAGTTTTGCTACATCCATATGGAGTGCCAATGATTCTGCCGGCAGCACCATACTTCGCTGGACTTGTTCAGGTAATGCAAGGCCGCTTCCAACAAGCAACTTAACTCTAGTGCACTTAGAGTAATAATTGGAATTTTTATGGTTGAGAAAGCAAACACTTTTAATACAGGCAAAAGCTCTCATGTAGTCACTGAGAAGACAGTAGGAAATCAAAAAGATGGATCACCCTAATCTGTGTATTGACGTCTCTCATGGCTGAATAAATGGTGTAGTTGAGCTATATTTGCTTGTATTGATTTGTCTGCTGTTTAACATTCATGCCTTTGCTTCACGAGGTTGACCACAGGGCAGAGGATTTGCTATCCATTCGAGGTTTCTGAGGGAGTCAGCATTCCCACAGCAGGTCATAAGACAAAGTAACTTACCATGATGTGTTTAGGTTAAGTGTTTTAGCACAGTGAATATGAATAGTGTTAAATATGCATTAATTCATATGTTATACGTCACACTGAATGAAAAAAGGTTTGTGTTTTTGTGTGCATAGAAATATATCACCTTCACAGAATATTTATGCACATCATATTAATTTTTCTGAGCCCTGAAAGTGTAAGATCTTGCTTCAGGGCGAGTTCCATATTTTAGAAGTTAACTGGTAGTTGCTAGATTTGGTGGTTGTGTTGTCTGTTTTTTATTTTATTTTATTTTTATTGAGAAGTACTACTGAATTTTCTGCTGTTAGGATTTTGAATAGATCATGTAGACACTAATTAAGCAAAAAGTATTCTGTTCTTTACAGTACTAGAAGACATTAAGAAAGGATATAAGTAACATTTCCAAGCATTGACAAAAGGCAGTGGGTAGATATTACGCATTAACAGGGGTCAAGAGTGACACATGTCTATTACAGCATTTCTGTGTCATGCCAGTGATCAGTCAAGTTAACTGTGGAGGAGAGGCAAATTTTCATTATGATGCTTTACTACAACAGTTAGCTGGGATAGAGGGGCAATCACAGCATAAAACAGGGGCTTTTTCCCCATATAGGTCCATTCAGTAATCGAAGACTGTGAGCTGTGTTCTGCACTTTAGGTTTAATATCAGACATGTATGTCTAAAACAGAAATATAGCATTGCACAGTGGCCATGATCAGGTATTGAAAAACTGTGTCTTCTGGAACATGCAAGCTATTTTATTATGCAGTGAGACACGGTAGCACACTTGAACACATCAAGCAGGCCTTCATATCCATTAGAATTTGGGGGTGAAGGTCAGACGCTAGAGCTCAGTCAGACCCTGTGCCATCCTGTCCAATAAATAATTACAAGCAAATCGTGCCTTTCACTCTATGCTGATTGATGTTGAAATTGCTTTTGAAAGTTCTCATAAGTTCCTGTTATAGATTAAGTGCCGGTGTAGGAAAAATAACTGCACCCAACTGAAATGGGTGAATGTAATCAGGTTTAATGGACTCGAGAGCTTGTTGGGAATTAAATAACTATTGATTTGTTGGAAAGTTGCTGTCATTACAAAATGCCACTCTGGACACATTATCCAAGCAGATAGATTAGAAGAAAGAGCCCTTTGAAAATTCAGGATACCTTATTTCAATCTTTTTTTTTTTTCTTTTCTTTTCTTTCTTTCCTTAGAAAGATATATCCAGACCTGTGCTACTCCGTTAGCATAGGTCTAAAATAATCAAGCAATAAGAACTGTTCTACAAAAAAATAGGTATGTTTACAGGTACAATTGAAAAATGTTCTTTGTATGGATACTTCTCTAGTCTCCTCTTCTCTCCCTCTCCCTCTCCCTAATGACATATACGAAAATTGCATTTCGGAAACAAAACAGATAAGAGTTATTGTCTTAGTGGGTGAACTAGAAGATTAAATGGTTTAACCACTTTCTCACCCTAAGTTTTCATCTGCATTTGCAGGATCTGCAGTCAGGTTATGATAGTAGAATGCTTATTGTTTGTCTCTTAGAGTAAATCTAAGTATCTGAAATAAATAATGCAAAGGACACTTGATAGACGTGTTTATATCATCCTCTTCTAAGCCATAATTACATAAAGTTCAGAACTTTAAGGGAAATTTTCTTAAAAAATGTGCATTGATAAACTGATTATGCAAACATTTTTACTGGATTGCAGGTTGAGAGCCACAACCCTGAAGTATTTTCAAATACGAGGCTGTTTTAATATTGTAGAGACTTATAAGATTGCAGTTTATTTATTTGCATGGATTTCTACGGAAAGTAGATGTATATCTGATTAGGGATTCCCCATGGTTTACCATTGGATTTACACCAAGATTGCATATGAAAACAGTGTAGAGTACTGTGTAGAGATTTGGGGGACTTTTTGGGGTGTTGGTTTTTTTTTTCATGTTGTGTGGTTGAGCAAGAGAGAGCTCATATCTCTGTGCAGGACTGTTAGTTTTGAGGGGTTCTGCACCTTCAAGCGCTGTCTTATTTTTACTTTATGCTGTGTACGTGCAGCCTTTTTTAGCCTCTCCTCCGAAATTCATCAGTAAACTCTATCCTACATCCTCTGGCTGCTTTTGTCACACCCTCTTCTTAGAGAGTACAGGCATGTGTGAAACAGGACAAATCAAAAAGGGCAGACATTGTAGATATATCTCTGGCAACGCTTTAGATAAATAGCCATGTGTATTTTCCCAATTGCATGTATTACTCTATTATGAAGATTTGTATTCCTCTTACTGAGATCATATGTTTGAGTGACATGATGAAAAACTGAATACTTTATTGAAGAGAGAGAAGGTAGTTGTTCCGAGTTACAGATACATCAAAATCTATCAAATTGTGTTAAATATACTTGCAAACTTAGTTTTATTTTCCAATAAATAAATACACCTTAAAAAAAACTTATTAGAATGATGGTATTATTATTCCCTATGATTTCTTAAAACATTTTTAAATGAGCAAAATAAAATATCTTTTCCTCTCCCTTCTTCCTCCTGGGTGAAATTGTAGAAGGAAAAAAATCACATGAAAGTACAAATGATGCATAAATAGCATTACACCTCATGTGGGTGGAGAGATGTTTTCAGACTTGGCACAAAAGATGTACTGGTGGCTTCACAGGCTGTCACAGTTACGCTGCCGTGAGGACCAGAGCAGGTACTGCAATTCAGCAACTGCATATGCTGTGGACAGCAAGGCCTGCTTTGTCTCAAAACTATCATGCCATTTCTCCTGGCCAGTGAGAATAAAAAGACGCCATAGAGGATTAAGTGGCAATCCAGTAAAAGACTTCCTATCCTGCCCTTGGTTCCTGCCCCAGTTTTGTCTTTTCCCAGGGGGGAACCCTTATGCCTAGATAAGCAGTGAGGTCAGTAGTGTGGCACATGAAAAATGTCCATCTGCATTCGCCAGGGTGTGGGACCACTGCCATACTGTCGGGAAGTGTGGCTGTGTGCTACTGTACCGTCTTGCATGTTCTCAGAATAAACATGTGAAAGAAAGTTCTGTTTATCATTAAAATTGCAAAGTGCAACATCAAAAAAAAAATCACAAACATTTTGCAATGTATAGAAGAGTGGTTTCTTTTGTAGAATAAGAAGTTAAGTGTCTCTGTATTAGCTTCATCTTTCGTGGCTTTGAGTGTTGCAATCTTTGCAATTGCACTGGATACTTGGAATGTTAGAATTACAATAAAATATTTTAAAATCATGGAATCATAGAATGGTTAGAGTTGGAAGGGACCTTAAAGATCATCTAGTTCCACCCCCTGCCCTGGGCAGGGCCACCTCCCACCAGCCCAGGTTGCTCCAAGCCCCGTCCAACCTGGCCTTGAACACCTCCAGGGATGGGGCAGCCACAGCTTCTCGGGGCAGCCTGCGCCAGGGGCTCACCATCCTCAGAGTAAAGAATTTCTTCCTCATATCTAATCTAAATCTCCCCTCTTTCAGTTTAAAACCATTGCCCCTCATCCTGTCACAAAGTGCACAAATGATATGTGCAATGTGTGACATTTTAATGATAGTTGCTAAATTAATTATTATTTATTATTAAAATATTTATGGATGGTTTAGGTGGCTCAATTTCCATTTAGCAGAGAAAGAGGAGTTCATGCGCATTATTAAAAAATACTAAAATTGAAATTCCTTAGAATTTTCAGTAAACTACTGGAAAATTATAATTAAAGAGACAGTTCTGTTTTAATAGAAAATGCGCTATTAAATAAAAGATTAAAAAGATGGGTTTTTTTCTGAATATGGTCAGTTTTTTTAAAAGTATGCTTTTATTTTAGCCTAGCGATCAGAAAAGCTCTAAGAGTTCTGAGGGTTTAAGCTTATGTTCGTTGTTAAAGGCTTTAGACAGCTAAGCTAAAACCTTTTCTTCTGCTTTTCTTTATTTCTGTGGTGGTAAAGGTAGAGGGTAGAAGAAGAGTAGAAAATAGGTGGCTGTTGATTAACTGTTTTGATAAACTGGGAATTACTGTACTTTTAAGTACATCATTCTTAAGCTTAAATTATTCTTAAGATATTTTGATTAAATGTGTGCATCTGATTTTCCGTAACTAGTTAACTAGCGTGTTTGACTGACAACTGGAAAAGCGGTAATCTGGAGACACTTCCATTTTATTTTAGGACTAAGTGAGAGAACTGCTTAGAATATGCTGCGAAAAGTAGTGGTGCTGGCTTCTTCACAGTTCCATCGTTACCCGTCTGTAAAAATCCTTGTTTTAGTGCAGTATTGGGAAGTGCTAGCAGTGAATACATTCAGAATACTTGTAGATGCTAGTGTGTTAGGCTACCTGCAAAGTCATACTGACTTTCTGGCAGTCCAGTTTTGGAAAATGTTGTGGATGTGTTGTGTTACCTTACATTAAAAAGGCTTTTGTAATTCAGTTGCTTTTATTTGAATAATGCATTTGAAATAGAATTAAAACCTCTCATGATTTCTTCCTGTGTTGCCTGAAGTGGTGTTACTGTTGGGTTTAGATTACAATCTGATGAAATGCAGTGCATAATTTCTGTTTACTTTGGCCAAATTGCCTATTTGAAATGCAGTAAATAGATGATTTACCTTAGGTGCAGATTTATTCTGGATTGATTGTGTTTTTCTGTCTTTGCAAGTGAGAAGGGTCTCCTATTACTGGTACTGTACTCCCTGCACTTTGAGTGGAGGACTAACATGTTTTACTACTGCAATCACTTTTCATCTGAGAGTGTATTTTTTTTTTTTTCTGTTTTGGAAAGAGTATGTCTAAAATTTCTTCTGTCTCTAAGCGATGCAGAGGTTTTCTCCCTTCTGTATCAAATGTGCTTTCAATGAGATGTAAGGTGGTGGTGATAGTGATGGATGTGGTCTTTATTGTTTACGAACATTTTCAGTTATCAGTGTTTAAACCTCTGGAAATACAGCTTCAGATTTATTTTTTTTTCTTTTTGATACATGGATGAAGTAATGTAGCCAACATGTGTTCGCTGTGAAACCTGTCATTTGCTCAAGAGGCTACAGCTTGTGAAAGTATTTTGTTATTGCTATTACAAGAGTTTATTTTCTTTTAACCTGCTTTTGTTTCATGCTGATAAGTGCAGATATAAAACACTTGCAGAGGGAGGGGCAATGGCACAGAATGTCTTTCACATTGACCAAAAAGACTTTTTTAGTGAGAAGCATAGCCTACCTAAATAGTTTAGTTCGACTAGGAATGAAGTTTTTATTCTCTCCTCACATCTGCATAGTTTTGTCGCACTAGCCTTTATTTCAGAAATCGCTGGGTACTGTCTGAATGAGTCAGGCATTACCTCTTATTCTGTCAGCTCGTTCAATGTTGTGTTATAGTCAGGGCTTCTTTCTGAGCTTAGCAAAAAAGCAAAAGACTTCATCTGATGTCCAACAGACACCGAATATTTTCCTGTCCCACTTTTGCGTGTAATATCGGTATTAGTGAATTTTAGACATGATGATATATAATTATGGTCACTAGCTTGTGTGTTGGATAATAGACTTCAATGGAGTGTTTAAGTATGGCAAAAAAATGGGTAAATCAGGGGCCTTCATGTCTGCAGCTTCTGCACTGTATTTTAAGTGGAATAAATAAAAGGATATTTGACTTTGTATGAACAGAATAGTTTTTATAGATAAATAACTTTCATTAGGATGGGTTCTATTTATTTGTTCATCCCATAAATAAGGCAAAACACTTAAGATTTGGATTCACTGCAAAAGCAGATTGTTGAATTTGGCTTCCCTAACTAGAAGCCAGCAAGCTGATATGGCTATTTCCAAGGATTGCGAATTTCAGCTGATTTTGTTTGTTTGTTTTTCCTGACTCATGCGTAATTATCAGTAATAAAAATTCTGATGGCCAGATTATGCTGGAGATACAACTCTGAAGTTCTGTTGCTTTCAGTAGAATGATACACAACTGATATCAAAATATGCTTGTGTATCTAAATATAGAACATTATAGAATTATTTGTATAGGCTTGGCTTCAATATTTTACCTATTCACCCTCTAATAAGTTATTCTGTGTAACGTGAGCTAAAGTTAAAAACCCAGTTGAAATACATCTTTTGTTTTATTTGGTCTGTTCGCTTGCTTGCTTTTTTACCTCAGGTATGCAGTTAACTGTTTTCTCAGACCTGGTTTCAAAGAGGGTGATATAAAAACATATGAAATGTCTATTTCGGTGGACTAGGTTGTGGAAAAAAAAATCATAAGGTCATCATAATTTAAACTGTAAATACTTTCAGCTGAAGTAATTGGGGATTGCATTTGAACTGCTCTAATAGTAGGTGAGACTGATGGAATCACACCTGGCTAAATATTTGCCAGCTATTTATCACAGCTGTCTTAAGTTTATCAGCATGAGAAGGGTTCACAGATAATTTGAAAAAAAAATGGGGTTTTTATTAGTGTAGTGACAGGTAAAGAACACTGTAAATAGATAATAGGAATTTGATCCAGGTACACTTTTTGTGTCAGTCTCCACTTCTGTTTCATGAGATTCAGATTATTGTGGATTAGGGTAAATTCTGGTACCCTGGTTCCTTCTCTCCTCTAGTGGCCAGAGATACATGAGCTAGATAGCTTGCAGGATGACTTAATCCTCTTTAATTCTGATTTTTTATTACATCAGTAAAGAATGTCTTTATTTTTTTCATCTATGTATTGTTTTATGGCTGATCAAGCTGAGAAGAACATAAAAGTCCCTTGCCTATATATTCAAGAGTCAGAATGGTTCATATTCTGCCTTTTAAGATTTTGAGGCCTTTGAGTTAAATAAAGCAAATAGTGCAGTTCGAGGAAATGGGATTCAGTCTTCATTGGAAAGTATCTTTTAAGTAAAAGCAATTTCTTATTAGGATAAAGCTAAAAATACTCATAAAGCAGTGAACTGATCTGAACTATGCTAATTTTTTAATTTTTTTTTTAATTCTGAGATTAAAAATCTGGTGAAATGGTTGTTCATCCAGTGCTTTTTCATCTTGTAGAGCTAGAAGTACACTTCTGTTATGTCTCTGTCCTTACTTCACCATACTATTTTGGAAGCATGTAATGCTCTCTTGTATGCTAATTAGTAAAATTTAAATGTAATGGAGGAGAAAATGGTAGGTTGTTTATATATTGTTTTACTATGATAAATGTCTATGACACCTTACTTTCTCCGTAACATTTGAGTATCTAGGAAATACAGTAAAATGCATCTCCGTCCATCTTAGACATGAAAACTGCAAAACATCTAACCCAGATAAGAGAGTTGCTGCCAAAATGCAAATGCATAGATTTCTCTGAAATTTACCAGCAACTGTGCAGACATGCATCAGCTGTCTTCATTTTTACTGATAGTGGTACGATATACAAGTATGTTTCAAACACTTTGAGAACAAATCATGTTAACAATTGAAAGCAAGAAAAAGCAAAATGTGGATTTCCAAACATTTTACTCGTCTTCCATCCTAGAGAAAAATCTTGGAATTATATTACATCAGAACCTGACTGTAGGTGAGAATTCCAAAGAGTGATAAAGAACAGGTTTAAAAAAAAAAACCAACCAACCACAAAACCAACACTGTCAGGCTTTTTAAAAGATATACCCATGTAGTTGGTAAAAAGCAAGAAAGATGACATTTAGTCGAGAAAGAAAAGGTGACTAGAGGTGAGGGAAAGGAGACCTTCCTGCATCTGTGAATGATCTTGTAGATAATAATACAGAATGAATCATTCTTTTTTTCCCTACTAGCCTCTGTGTGATGCTTTTAGTGAATTAGTACACCTGAGAAGTCCTTCCTTACTCCCTAGAGATAACTTTTTTCTGTAAGTGTGGCTCAGGTGATTAGGCTCAGTTGCATGCTGAACTGAGTACTTAAGACGGGACCTGTGTCAGTTATCGGAAAGAAAGTTTGTAGATGTATACTCCCTTGTGCAAAACAGTTCGTTATTCTCTAAGTGTTGGAGTTCTGTTTTATTTTATTTTCAGGAGAGTGGGTTTAGTGCTTGACGAGCTTTTTAGTATTTTTTTTTCTCTTGTTTCTTTGATGTATTAGATATTGTCTGTGCAAAAAGAGATGAGAGATAACTTTTTAATATTTTGAGATAAATTGTTTGTATTTTGAGAAATACAGAAAAGCCTATTTTTAATGACATAAGGTCACATTTTTTAGGTTCTCCTTGACTTGGAATTGTTCTGAAAAACATTATTTGAATAAATTTTATTGAGTAATTTGATCTTGGTAACATTTGAGGTACAGAGAGGAAGTAAACATTTACAACTGTATTTCAGTGCCCTGGTAGAATGTAAATATTTTAACTTCAGTTATTAAAAAACAAACAAAAAAACTCCACAAAAATAACAAACACACAAAAAAGAAAACCCCACAAACCAAAAAAAACACCAACAACCCAAAACATGAATGCTGTTTAGAGCCATCAAAAACTAGAATGTAAGAGAATGCTGATTGATTATATACAAAACAGAAAATACAAATTCTTAAGAAAGCTGTGAGGGTAGTTTAACAGAGTGCCAACAAAGTTTTATTCTATAGAGCCTGAAACATACTGGAAAAGGTTTGCTCCTCAGTATCTTAAATAATTTATATTTTGTTATGCATTTGTAATAACTAATTAGTACTAAGTGGTTTTTAAGTTTGCGGTACCTGGAAACTGTCCTATATTGGAAAGCTGTTTATTCAGGGACAAGCTACAGCGTATGGTTTCATTATTTGATCTCTGTTCCAATGAACATAACTTTCAGAAGTGCAGCAATCTTTTCTACCTTGTCCTGAGACAGACCAAGGAGAATGAACAATCTAGCGTGTTCTGTTGTGACATGTCATGCAAGAGTCTGTTCTGAGATGAACGTGGAAAAGATGGCACAAGGTTTCCTTTCACTAATGGAAATTAAATGTAATTGGAGTACCACCACCACCCCCGGCTTCTGGAACACAGGAATAAACTACACTTTTGATTATTACTTTTTAAAAATCTTGTTCTTCCTACTCCATTCTTTCCCTTATCAAATCAGTTCTTATGTTTGCTATTAATTTTTTAAAAAGTCCGTTCTTGCAGAAATGGCTATGTGTTCTTCCATGTTTGTTTATTCATTCAGAATCTTAAATATAAAATGAAAGAAAATATTGTGTGTAAGGATTTACTTCTAAGTACCTTTAAAGGTTACTTAAAATTGTTGATGATTCAAAGAAATTTTTCAAAACTAATTCTTTAAGAAAATAAATAGATGGATCAGATTCATTACATCATTAGTCAATGTGTACTGGGAAACTGTCTTCCGTGGCTCCGGTGGTGACTTACTTTGTAGACATAAGTTGTTAAAACACACTCAAGCCTTTTGAACGCTGCTGTTATAGGAAATGAAATAAATCCATTGCAGGATTCTCAGAGTACCATTTTTAACTGACATACTCACTTCAGTCAGTCTAGCACAGTACATGGTCTTTTTATGGCAGAAATGAATGCTTTGATTTTTATGCCTTCCTCCATGAAGGAACAGTTAAAATCAGGCATAGGGAAACGTAACAGATGTTCATACACATTTCCCATCTGAAAATGCCTTCCACTGGCCAGGATGATTGTTAGGCACAATTAAGCCCAGTATATACATCCTGTACTGTAAGCCAAGTCTGCTGAATATGTTCCCGAGAGGGAATCACAGATTTGGAAAGAAGGCAGTTTATATGAACTTTCATCTGTAGTAGATTTTTGAGAGTCACTGTGTGAAAATCATAAGGAGACCTGACTGACAGCTCTGAGTCTGTGCCCCAGTGCGCTGTGCTGTTAACTATATCTTTAAGAGAACCTTTCAATCCATGAGAAAATTTCATATGCATTTCAGGGATGCTAACACTTGAAATCTGATTTCTGAGTGGCATTTGGTATTATGTTGCCAACTGACTTAAAAAGCTTGTGATATTATGCCTTGTTATGTTCCACATTCAGTCTAATTGTCACTGTAATCAGCTTTATGATGGCAACTCTTCATGATGACTGCAGGGATATATTTTCCTCTTTTTTGCATATTATGTCTGAACTGTGAGTTACTTCTTGATTTCAGAGGCATACTGGTAGTGAAGGAAGGGAAGGCACTGTAGACCTGCAAACTTTTAAAATCACATATGACATGTTTGTGCACAGAGTGGGATTTGTCATTTCCAATTATATGATAGCATTTACTGTTGAAAAAGATGCTGAGAACCAAACACTCTTACATTTTGTGGTATGTATTGTAGCTGAATGCATTATAATTGACCATTCCAGAAAAACATGCCTTCCTGGTGTCTCAAAAAATTGCAGTGACTGACTATTTTTATTGTATCAGAATATCATATAGATGCTACGAAAGTGTGTTGACCTAAAAATGTCAGTGGGTGTTTCATATCAGTCTTTTCTTCCTTTTTTGGGGGGTGGGGGGGTGGGGGGGGGAAGACGAGACAAAAATGCAAGTCAGACATTGCTTTCCTGTTGAGCAATGCCTGTCTTTTAATAAGGGAAAAACTATGTGCCAGGTCCTTAAAAAGAATCTGTAAGTTGCTGGGCAGTCAGTAAGTCTTTTCACTGAAACATGCAAGAAAACTCTAAAACCTGTCTGCTATTCTTGTCTTATTTTTCTGTAATAAGACACAAATCTGCAAATACTGATTCCCTGTTTTTCTCTGGCCTTAGTTCTCTGCATAATGTTTTTGTTAAGTTCCTCTTCAGATGGATATAAGTAAGGTTTAGTGTCTTATATTGTCTTTACTCATGGGGAGAAAGTTAGTAGTCTCATGTGCAGATAATGATATACAGTTAACTGTATTTCATAAAGGCAAGAAAGTTAGACTCTTCTGGTTTTCTGAAAAAATATGCTTTGTTCCTGTGAGAGAGAATGTCTTAAGTATCTCTTTGTTAGTCCTCCAGAACTGGTGGACTTCCAAGGAGTACCCAGAACATTGCTGAGCAGTGTATGGCCTTTACATGCACCTAAAAATGTTTCTGTGCATGTTAACTCATGCAGTGGCTATGTGTTTATTTCTGATAGTTGTCCACAAGAAGCACTGTCTTGCTTAAGTGTCTGTGAAATGTACTTTTTGTATCCCCTTTTGCTGTCATCTTGAGGTCATTATATTCCTGGGGGAAGGTTTCTGGCTGCACATTTACCTTTTGTATTATTAGTGGCTTAGTATTACAGAACCGCACAAAATAATTTTTTAATAAAAGCCTTCCTGTAGCTGAGTAATAGAAGAATCCTGAAAAAGGTATTTTTTTTCTCTTAGTTCCCATAAGAAATGGGAGATCAAGAAGAGAAGAGGTAGTCCAGTAATTCTTTGGTGAATCTTACTTAACGTGGGAGAGATTATTTCAAAATACTAATAAATATGTAGTATTGTGCTTCTGGATAGACGGCATGACACTTTGTTTTACATTTTCAGTTTGTTGGTTGAATTCATTGTAGAGGTTTTTCTTCCTTGAGTTCAAGAAGTTAAAATCAAGTACCTGAAGTACTTAAAAATAGTTCTGGGTCAGAGCCAGCCTACATAATTATTTAAGCCCATATTTCATTGTTTTATTCTTTTTTTTTGTTTCTGAGCACTTCTTTTCTGCCCGGTGCTTCATTTTCTTGATGCTGTCCATTTTACTACTAGCTCCCTAACCTAATGACTAAAACTAAAGAATTAATTTGTTTCTGGATATCCTGTATGCTGATGCTATTGCATTGTTAATGTTTGTTACGTTTACCAGATTGTTCTTTTCCATATATACATAATTCCACTTAGGCAGCTTGTTTCCTTGCAGTTAAGGATAGAAGTTATAAATTCAAGTAAAACTTATTTATTGGTTTTTGAGGGGTTTGTTAAATAGTGGTTGTGTTTCACAAATAAGATGAAGTAGTTAGTGTTAATTGCCCTCCATACCTTTTTTGGGAAAAAAAAAAAGCCTACATACTTTGTGGCTTTGTTTAGTAGTTAGCTTTTGTTCTTTAACAGGAAAGGAGACTTAATATGTATTACCTACTGTAGAAATAGAAAAATCAAGTCAAATGTGTAATGGTTCTTTTTCTCTCTTTGTCTCAGGACAGAATGTTTTTGTTAAAAATTGATTCCATGCTCTTTGACGAAAACATTGTCTCTAATGTAACAAAACCAAATTATTTTTTTGTTAGTCTCTTTTATTTTCAGAATCAGAAATTGAATATATACATTTAGATAAGAAAGTTTTTTTGCTGTGAAGAGGGATTTCCGATTCACAGATTCAAAGATGTTCAAGCCAGGAAGGATCATGATAATTCAGACTGTCCCCTTGAATATACACGCTACAGAATTTCTCTCAGAGGCAGGCTTAAAGCAGACCTGTTGAAAGAGATTTAATCTTGTTTTAAACGTCCAAGTAATTCTGATTCCATCAGTTTCATTGATACCCTACTGAACTGTTTGAATGTTTAATTACCCTTGCGGTTAGGACATTGCAAGGCTCTATTTCTCTTTATTTCTGCTTCTAGCCACTGGTTCCTGCTGGGTTTTTTGTCTGCAAGATTGAAAATGCAAAATACCCACAAACAAATGAGGAAGCTCTTGAAGTGTACCACCTCCTAGAAGACATGTATATCACAGACATGGAGAAAAATAGGAAGGCACCTTGTGGGATCATGTAAACTACTTCTCTGCCTGAAGGCAAGATCAACTTTGCCTGTGTCATTCCTGACAGATGTTTGTCAAGCCTGTTCTTAAGATCTTGAACGACAGGGACACTCTAACCTCTCCAGGCATTTTGGACTTGTACTAGAGATGGTTTTTTTGCCCAGTGTCTGAGTTGAAATCTTCCATTTTGTGATTTAACCTCCCACTGTTGTTTTATGCAGAGTGGGTATGGAAAATGCATTATTTCCATCCTTTTCATAGGGGGGCATTATCTAGTTAAAGACAGTGATGTCAACCTCAACCTTCTCTTCTTGTGGTAGTTCAATCCTCATTCCTTCAGTCTTTCCTTCTAGAGTTTTCCTTAGCCTCGTACAGTTGCAAGACATAATGGATACGTTTTTTAGATTCACAGAATTATTTAGGTATCTAATTTCTCTTTTTGAGAAGGACATATAGTGTATGAAGCATAACGTTCCTTCAGATACCTGAAATTGGAGTAGGAGATAATAAAATTTTGCTAGTAGGTACAGATGTACAGTGGGGAGGAGAGGTGAGAAATAACACTAAATCATGAGACACAGAGCACTGTGAAGGATGAGTTTATTTTGCTGTTATTAAAAATTTCATTTCAGGATAATCCCTCTGAGATTTAACACGTTATTTTAAGGAAAGCTTCCTAGAGCAGCAGTAAACAAGATACAGTACAGTAGGTTCAAACGATTCATAAATGTTTGGATTTTTTTGAACATCCCATTTATTGAGTCTATTTCTGATACAGTGTTGAAAGAAACAGCAATCATGCTGCCTATGTGTTTGCAAAGTGACATTTGTGAAGTAATCTATTTAAATAATCAGCACTCTGAAGCCTTGTCTGCAGTTTTTGGCTGTCAAATTTTGTAAAGTAGGAGGAAAAACGTTTAAAGCACAAGCTAGCTCTTTATTGATTTTTGCGTATCCCTTCTTCATCAGCAACTCAGCTGAGTCTTAATTTGGAGGTGCTGCTGTATGTGTGGCAGTACCAGTTTCTGTGCGTGGCTTTGTGAAAGCACGTACTCTGTGCCTCTGTGCCTCTGAATGTCCAAAGAACCGGAGCACCAGATCCTTCCGTCTGGGTATGTTTATTTACATTAGTGTGACAATGCTCCGATCCCCGTTACTACAGAAATGTGTGAAGAAACCTCATTTTACTGTATGGCATTTATATTAACTGGTAGGACTTGAGATCACTTTCTGTTACACCCACTGTTTGAGTGAATACCATTGTGGAAATTGCAGCAGAAAAGCTACAGACTATTTAGATACAACAAAAGCATGGTCTTCTCTTAAGCAAAAGTGAAATCTCAACACAATGGGTAATGGTAATTATGTGTGTTATTGGTGGGGATAACTGATTACATTAACGGCAAGACAGTCAACAAAATCCACATACGCTACCATTGTGTTATGTGCACTTAATTTTCCCTTGATAATCATCACTGTATTTCAGACAATCGTATCTTAAATGTTTGATTTCTCCTTTTTTTTAAAGTTTGTAAAGATAGGTGACAAAACGTGATGTGTGAATATACATACTCTTCCAGTCTCTTAAAGCCACAGTGCTGTAAAGTCACATGTTACAAGTAGTAATTAATCCATATTTCATTTGACAGCCTCCAGTAAAAGAAGGCATTTTGGCACGTGTTTAGGACCATTCCTGTTCAAGAAGGCACTGAAATTACAGTAAAGCACGTGCTGAAGTGCTTTCCTGAATTAGGAGCCAAGTACTCAGGAAATATAATCAGATTTCCTGAAGTTTTCCCCTGCTGTTAATATTGATGATAGGATGTGAAACTCTGAGGCATGGACCAAGAACAGTCTGTGATCAGGAAAAGGCAGATAAATGGTCATGGAAAAGCAGAGAGATTAAGAAACACAGACAAGTAAAGCAAAATAAGTGAGCCTTAGCAAAGTGGGATTTCTTTGCCAGTTTTTATTTGTATCACTTTGTATAAAGTGACTCCAAAAAACCCTGTATGTACCACATTTCTGCTTTAGGGAATCTTCTTGGCCTGACTTGCTTTTTTTCTTTAACGAGAGTGTTAATGTGTTGAGGTATGCACAGCAGAAATAAATGCAGTTAGAAAATCAGGGCTTAGCGAGTGAGGTAAGTGTGGTGGAACCTCACGGCCCTTCTTGAGGGCCTCCAGATGACCATTGCCAAGTCTTGTTCTTGTAGAATTTACTAAGTAATCTCAGAGAAGAATGAGAGCTTTCTCCCCTCTTACTGACTGGCACTGGGGAGAGCTTGTAAAGGGTCAAAATGTGATAAGAAACATATAAAGATGAAATAATGCCTTTGTGGCTCGCTCCCAGACACAAAATGCAGATAATAGAGCAACTTCTAAAGAAATACTTATATATAATTTTCCATTTATATCATGGAAGAACAAAGGGGGATAAAATAATAAGGTTATGATTTCTTCTGCTTAAGGTTCATAATGATGAACAAGATGTTAGTAAGTTAAAGCTATCATATTATCAGTATAATTTTTCTTCAGTTTCTTTTTTTTTTGCTGCAACTTGCCATTCTCCCCTCTCCTCTGGTTTATGCATCAATGCCTGCATAAATAGGAAGTGATCCTTGTAATGTGGACAAAATCTTGAGTGTAAGCCTGGAAATTCTTTTCAGTCTGCTTAATATGGTTTATGCTTTGTCTCATATATATATCTAAGGGTGCATGCCTGTTTAATTATATGAGAAAGATTTCTGTCTGGAGCATGTGAGGAGAGGTCTTTTCTCCTGTAGCCTAACTTGGATCATGTATTTTCATTTCATGAAACTTGTCACAGCTGACTTCGTCCTTTCAAGGGACAGGTTTTAGGTAGTTGTGTACATTATAAAATTAAAATACCTCAACGGTAGTGTTCTTTGGGAGGCTTGTCCAAAGGACTTGTGTATAATTTAAAATTCTGTGGACTTGTTGAAATGCAGCACTGTTTTTGAAGGTTGTGTCTAGATTATGAGTTATTTTGTATGAACATTTCTGTGAGATGTAAATATGACCAGGAACCAGAAAAGCGGATGAAATGCTTGTAAAAATAATAAATACTTGAAGATTGTACTGAAATTTCTCAGTAAGGTAGAGTTTACAATGTTTTTTAAATTACCAAAGATTTGCAATGGGCTTAAAAACCGCCAGTTCTCTTTATTTTAGTTGGTGTAGGCATACTCTTTTGTCAATTGCTCTGTTTAGTATCACCAGGATGTGCTTAAATCATGCTCTGTACTCAGTGAAGCTTTGCTGAAGAACCTCAGTCAATAGTTGCAAAGCTGTAAAGCACTTTTTCCTAAGTTGAATTTACACAGGCACCTCAAGAAGAAATTAATGAAGTCTTGTTTCACTGCACATGTGTAGCCATTTTTAATAAACTTTTAGTGATCTAAAGTACTTTCTCTGCAATTGCATTTTTCTCTGGATTACAAAATGGATAAAGGCTTCACTAACCTTTGCAGAATGAGGGGAATTGCAGTTTACAATTTTTTTGTGACGAACATTCACTTTAGGTTGATGATATGTGAATTTACTCGCTTATTTATTATACCAGTGATAGATCATTCTCACTTCTACTTAAATTTGACAAGCTGCACAGTGCTAAACCCTGCTAAAATGGTGCAAAGACCCAATTACAGAAACTACAAAGGCATGCAAGAGTAAGCAAAGAAAAAAAACATATAAAAGGATTAAAGATCAAAAATAGAACGATTCCACTGAAACTGCATTAGGAGACATCAGGCAGGAAAACATGAAAGAATTAGAGTATGAAGAACAAAGCTTTATAAAGCTTCTGAAAACTGACAAACATATTTTAAAAATTATTTCTGTTAAATCTCTTTATTAGAATGAAAATAATTTATTGGAAAAGTACATATTTTCCAATGTTGTAATAAACTAAACGCTTCGATTGTTCTTCGTACATTTCGTTTATGGAGTTTGTTTCCTTTGCAGAGTAGTGGTAGCTGGCTTTAAACGAAGATTTAAAAAGTAAATTGTTTCTTTAATTTTAAATAAAATGCTATCTAAAATTCTTTGAAGAATTGCAGGGTGGATTTACCCTAATGCACGCTTACCCGTGTTAAGCACGCTAACCCTTTTATTTCTTCTGGAGCTTCAAACCCTATCTTTCCAGCTAATCATTATTTCTTTATACAGTAGACACAGTGTTGTGCTGTATCTAGAGCGCTGACAAAATTGTGGTGCAGTTGGGAATGAAAATGGCATTTGACCCTTGCTTTTCCTCATACAAATGACTATTGTCTGGAATTCATTTTCTTTGCACAGGGAACTGGGAGAATGGGATAAATTAAAAAATAACCCTTCTAGGAATAAGACTTAACTCATTGCGATTATTCCACATTTCTTGGAAGAACTAGACAAAGTACAGACTTTTACAGTATGCTAAAAGGATTTCTTTATTTGCCACATACAGGGTTTCTGCTGAAGTTGAGAGAACCTGTGCAGATACTAATACAGGTCCCAATCACAGTAGCTCCTGAATATCTTTTAACGTTTAAGTGGCAATTGCAAGAGGGCTTTCTTTTAGATAAGTCTGTAAAATACTCCAGAACATTTGTACAAATAAATCAGTACTTGCTGTATATTTTTGGTCAGCATGGAACCATATTGCTGTAGCAGTTCAGATGAACTTCTTATTCAGGTTTCCCTTTCCACCTTCTGGACCTACTGAGGGTATCAGTTTGGGAGTGGATGAGAAGTGTTGTGATTTTTCTAAATTTTTTTGTAGAAGCATTGACTACTGGTTGAGGTGCTGCATAGACAGTCACCGGCTCTTCTCTGGGGTTGTTCTCCATGTAGCTGCTGCAGTATGGTTGAAGCCTGGGAGGGATATGAAGCAAGACAGATGGTTTCCCACAGACTTCCCCTCTAGCTCTTTCATCTTTCATCTAACTATTAATTCATCTGTTTGGATGGATACGTTCACGCATGGAACCAAGATGAATAATAATGAGATTTTTAATAACTCCCTACATTTGCATTCCTTGTAACTCTTTACATGGTTCTAGCTGATTAAAATGAATCATTTACATAATTAACATATGGTTATGGTGTTGGCTTTAATATGCTGATTATCTCAGTACTTTTGTCTAGAGTCAATTGGATTCAAACTGTAACAATTGTTTGAAGTGAGAATAGTTTATTCCTGTGAGGGTTGGTGAATATTTGCCATGGGGCCTGATTAGAAATAGCACAACTGTCCAAGAAATTCTTTAATGTAAAGCATGTATTAAAAAAAATAAAAAATCTCTGGTGCATGTGCTATGTTTAGGTCAGGCTTTACAAATGCCTTTCTGTGGTTAGGGAGACTTCTGCCATTAGTTCCTTAGTGAGATACAAATAAAGTACCAGGCACAGTATTAACAATGAATCAAGACAACCAATTCAGGTCTAATTGTTTCTTAATTTTTAAAGACTTTTTTGTTTCTTTCCTTTAAATCAGGTTTAGAAATAATAATTTTTTTTAAATTATGTTAAATAGACTTAAGACATTTTTCCTTTTTCTTATTACACAAAATGTGTTTCAGTATTTTTATGTTCACTGGATTACCCTACTCTTAAGATTAAGAGGAATATTTTTTCTATTTGTTAGTTTGCTTGTTTCCTTCTAGCGTGTACGTGTAGCAAGTAACACTGAAGCAATCATATTTTAAGCATTGGTAGAGTATTTTTGTAATCTTGCTATCACCCTTGATGGTGTACTTAGCTTCCTAATGCAGAGGCTGCGTGAAAGCAGAAGAGGAAAGAATTGTCAGGTTTTGTGGTTAGGTAACGTTAACACTTGTGTCAATGAATGCTTTTTGAATGTTCATGAATATTTGAAGCAAATTTGTGTTAATTGCACTACTGTTGTCCACAATTAGTCTGTGGTAGACATGATTAATTGTAAAGAGCCCTGACATTTATGCATAAAAGGCTTGAGGTCAAACAGAAATGGAGAAAAATGGTTGCTGCAGCATTGGCAGATGGAATGCTAATGCATTTTGACTCATACTGAGAATAATGATATTTCTACATCAATAGCAAATAATTGTTTTAGAACTGTGGAATATTCTTCTCTTCTCCCGTGCTTTGCTTTCTCTGTTTAACTTTCTACCCTTCCACCCCAGGATGCCACAGTCACTAGTTATTTTTACAATGTAGTCTTTAATTGGCTTGAATATTTTGTCAAATGCTTTACTGGAAACGTACACGAAATCGCTAGTTGGGAAAGGCCTATATTGATTGCTTCTCTGAGAGAAAGTGTATTGGAAAAATATTCTGATGACGCTTATGCATGCATTTTGAAGGAAGTCTCTTGAATCTGTGTTGATATATGTCCTATCAATAAATGAACTTCCTGTGTTCCCAGGACAAAGCCTTTAATAACATCTTAGCACGTTTATCATGTTGAGTAGTAAATAATTCCGCAGACAGAATCTCAGTGTTTTAATTGCTATCTTAATAACGAACAGACCATGTTCATATTGTCATTACCAGCTTATGAGTGTGATCTATAACTATTTGGGTCCTTTTCCACCACAACAAACACCATGTTAACAGTACACACTCACTCTCTCTCATTCTCACTGTCCTGAGTGACCACTACGCTGCAGCACTCTCAATGGGTGCAACTGTAGGGCTACAGCATTCTTCATGGGTTGCTAGTCCTAAGCCCTAGAACCTTTTAAAAATCAAGAAGCCTTGATGGATCTTCCTTTCTACAAATCTAGGAGTATGGTTGATTCAGGGAATGTAGTATCGCATAAACCGAAAACTAGCAGTGTATACGTGGTGCACAACAGTCAAAAGTAAATGTACGTGTACCCGGGGCAGAGGGAGTCGTCTTCCAACTTTTCAGTGCTCTGGGAGTTGACTGATAAGTTTCCTTTGTTAAAATTGACATTAATCGATTTAATTCTTTATAAGCTATTGATGGACTTATTAGTTGAGTGAAATTCTGCCGGTTTTGATCCTGGGTGAACACAGTCCTGAGTATGAAGGCTGAACGGATAAGACTTTCCTGTGAATTATCAATATTAAAACCAAACATACAAAAAGGGATGACTCTCTTAAGCAGAATTCCCTGCCTTTGTTTCTTGCATTTTAGTGAGTTTCAGGTTGTTATACTTTTACTGATGTAGCATCCATGGAAGGTACACTAAACCTTTCCAGTAATCTGTGTAAGTTTTTATTTGTTTACATAAAAGTTTGCTGCAAGATATAGAATTTCATACTACTTAATAATTCCTATTTGAAGTGCTAGGAAATTACATTTTCTATCTGTTCTCAAACAAAATGTTTTTTAAGTGAAACCACCACAACCAATTTTAAAAGTTTGTTTTTCTATTTTTAGCTGTCTGCAAAGGAGCAAGATTTTGTTGTGTTTTTTTTTTATTTACAATTTTTGCCACTTGGCCATTTGCAGTTGCTTTTCAGCGCATCTTCTAAAGTTACAGGAACTAAAATGGGCGCCTGGAAATGTGTGATGATATTCAATGAATATCAGAACATCAGTTTAGAATTAACTAGCAGTGCTCCTAAAAATGCTAATCTTACAAAACAGTTTTTCAAACTGTGGTGCGGATGAGTGTTAAGTGTTCCATGGAATCACATAGACTTTCTGATGCTTTTGATTAAAAATTGAGTGATGATTGTTCATGGTAGCCTTTAAGAAATATTGAGGGTTTATAATGGTCTTTGCTAAATAGTCTGGGACACAGTGTCCTGTGGAAATCCCACAATGGGTTTCTTATCTAGTAGCTCAACCTGTGAATTTTTGCTGTAACATACTTGCATCAGACCAAAACCAGATAGCGAATCTTTACACATAATTGAGCCTTTTATAATTCTTGTATAATTGTGTTCATAATTTTTTTTAACAAACCAAGTATCTGTTTTTCATCATAAAAAGGCAAGGTGTTACCAGTTTGACCATATGCTTTAGAATCTACAAAAAGTAACCTAAATGAGAGAAATCATTTATATATGTAATCCAAAGGATATGGTTCTAGAAAGATTGAAGTAAGTGAAATACTGTGTTCTTTCATTGAGTACTTCTTGAATTGCTCGATGACACTTGGTTATGTGGCGTCATTTTCGGGTATGGTGTTCTTTCAAAGCAGAATATATGGTACTAATCTCTAGCTCTCCTGTAATAAATGCTGGACTGTGGACAGGCAATGGCCAAAAGAGAGTGCCTGGGCAAACCTTAATCTTTAATAAGGTGCAGAACTAGTCTATAACTGTCAAGGAATGACAGAGGAGCAGTGCTTTCAGCTTGCCTGCTCAGAATAGAAAATGGGGTCCTCTGTCAGGCAAGAAAGGCTACTTTATTCTTTATTGGGTTTGGGGCTATTATTGTGCCTGTGTTGTTTAGTTATTTGACATTTGTGAGTTGTTGGGGCAAAAGTAAGTCCAGTTATTAATGTGAAAACAAAATTTAAAATGGATTTTTATGCTGAACTTGCATTGAAACCTCTTACACTTGGAACCAAACCTATACCTGATGCTAAATGGATGCTGTTCAGAGATATAAGGCATTTTTGTATTAAAACAAAGAGCAACTATTGGAGATAAAAAAAAACTAAGCAGACATTCAATAGTTTTCAGCTTCAACTGGATGAAAAAACAATGCAGATGTTGGGTGTGTTGATTCTTTGAACCACTACTTGCCTTCTAGAATTCTTGATAATAGCTTTTTCTGTGCAGTCTGAAGTGTTCTCCCAAGCTTCGGCTAGAAATGCGACACTTTTCTGTAACTGTAATGCCAGCTGTGGCTGTGTGACACCAGTGGTCCGTCTGGGCGTATGCAAAGGGCTTGTGAGTAATGCTTTTATCAGACTTGTGACAGACTCTGCTTCTGCTGCCTAAGTTATGTGATTTGGATGCCTTCTGTGGTTCAGAGCTGCTTAGTCCATGAAGCAGTGCGTGCTGCCGTCTTTTTGCAACAGTTTTTTGACAAACTAGACATTTTCAAAACTTCAAGTCTTTGGGAAAATATTCTTCTCTGCTGTTTTACAATGCAATCATCAAGGTGTTTATATGCAAATACATGGCATTTAATTTGCAGGAATATTGGAGACTTCATAAAATGTGTATTTTTGGGGAGTCGGGTTTGGTTTTGGATAGAGTGGTGAAATTAGAATTATTTAGAAATTTTTTTGTCTGCAGGGTCAGAAATTTTGAGTTTACAAAAATCTATGTGGAGTTGCATATTAGTAAGTTTAGACAAAATATTTGTCTGGAGACAGAAGAATATACATTCTTCAAATTCCAAAATCTTACAAAACAAATATTTCCTTATTTGTTCATTTGGTTTGAGTTCTTAAGTATGTTTGCAAGTCAATTGCATAGGAGTTAAAAGTTCTTAAACCTTAAAATAATGTTGCTTTAATTGTTGTCAATTTGTCTTTCTAAAGGTGTAATTTAGATAAAATCGTAACTGCCATTGGTGGTGATTGTGTTGTTTGGGTGGTGTGACCTTTCCTTCCAGGTTTGAACGTCTAAACCTTCTAAACCTCTAAAAAGACCCTCTAAAATGTGAAGTTTAGCCATGGTAGGAATGAACCAATGGAAAAACATTGGTTTCCTCTAGACTGATCATTTGTATGTTGATTTTTCAAAAATTGAATTTTTGTCTGATTTTTCTTAAATTCTCTCTTTATATAGTCTCAGAGATGCATATGAATAGTCATAAGCATGCTGAGCAAAATGCTGACCAAAATAAAGCTTGCCCAAAACTGCATTTACTTCTGCAGAGCACCCTACTCTTTTATAATATTTATTTTAAAGTAGTCACACTCAGAATGTGTAGCTATCTGGGAGGTTTTTTAAAGCAGTTTCTAGTAGGAAACTGGTTGCTAGTTTCTAGTCTTTGCATTCATGCTCAGATTTGCAGATTCACAGCCTACATAACTTTCCAGGAAAACCCATACAGAGAAGGACAGCACCTCACAAGTGACAGATATCCAGAGCATGTACATCTATGGTCTGGTTCTGGTATTGCAAAATGATACAAATGTAAGACACGTTTTACTGCTTTTAAATTCATAATCATTCTTGTTCTGCAGGAATGACTGGCAAGACTATATGAAATGAAAGCAATACGCAATAATTCTACTAAAAAGTGAGTGATAGGTACTGTTAAAAAGAGATGTTTCTATATCTTAGGCAAAAATTCACAAGTGCCATTGACTCAGAGGTAACTTTGATGCTCAGTTGTGCTTTACTGGGAAACACTGCACTACAAGAAGAGGGAGGAACATACAGATTCTTCACTTCTGAATCATCTTAATCTTTAGCTGTTCTTTTGTAGTCTTAAATAGAAATCATAGTTTCAAGTTTTGAAAGAAAAGGCAGATACTGAGCAAATCTTTCCAGGCAAGTTTTTTAAGAAACATCCAGATGACTTTGAAAACTTATTTTTGTATATTTGCTACATCCGTATTTTTGGGTTTTGTCTTGATGCTTGAAACATTCATTTTCTGTGAAAACAGTATCTTGCAAATGTGGTAAGTTTATTCTCTTAAGAGTGATTTTGGACATATTGTTGTGTATGTAGTTGTAAGTCGACTTTTCATCTAATCTCATCATCATATTATTCAGTTAGGGTCATAGCAATTTAAGTATGGCACTGTGCCTTTCCAGACAGATGGGCATGGGCTGACAGCCAGAAATGCATGTTAAGGGCAGAAGACTTTTCAGCAGCCTTGTTTGAAAGTGTGAGTATCTTGGCCCATATGTAGCGTGACTGTGAATACCTGATCCATTTTTTTGTCACTTTTGCAGCACTGTAAAGGCAATGTTTTGTCTTAGAAGAGTCTAGGATGACCCTCAGGTAAAACTCTGTAAAGATCTCTTAGCTTTTCTCATAAGACACCGGTAGTGCCAAAGAAGTCTCCATAGCTCAACAAAGTAGTGGGGCAGTTGTCCTTTTTTTATTTGCGTCAGTTGAGTTTAGTCAATTTACACAAGAAGGTTATTTACATCAGCATAAATTAAAAAAAAATAAATCCTCGAGATCATTAAAAAACTAAATATAGCACATTAAGCGGTTTTATTGTTGGGTTGTTTTTTTTTTTTAACATGGAAATTATAATGATGTTATTTCTTATTTCATAGAGGACAAAAAAAAATCTGTATATTGGCCACTGATTTCTTGTCCTGAATGGGCGTTAATATTTCTTAACTCAGCCTTAGTTAAAGTTTATTTTCCTTACTCTTGCTTAATAATTACAACAAGCTGCTTTAAGGGAAACATTTTAATACTGTGTAACGTGGCATAATTTAATAGCGTTTAAGGGATGTGTGTTTGTGGTCCGAACAAATTACTAGTCAGCTAAGTTTAGTTGAGCAGCCAGGCGTGATTTGCATTTTAAGTATCTCGCTGTTAGTCACAGACACTAAAAGTTTGGTAACAACTGTTTTTATCATTTAGTTATTGTGAGGGTAATTGCTTTATTTGAAAATCAGTAATCTGTATCATGTTGCACATGTAAGTTAAAGTAGTTTAAAGTAATATCTGAAGGTGGTACTATGTTGTGAGATTTGCTTATGGCTAAAACTGCAAGTACCCTAATAATTACAGATCTAGCTTTTAGATGTCTATGTTTAAGTGTTGCTGCATTAGCTGTGAGTTTTCTTTCTGTAGAGGCACATATGTAACCATGCAGTTGCTTTTTCCCTTGGTCTCATGCTCATGTATGAGAGTCTGATTCATCCTCAGTCATACTGGCTTGAAAACAGTGGGTAAACAAGAGAGTAGAGTCATGCGATTGATGACTGTACAGTGGAAAGCATGAACTGTGCCTGAAGAAAAGCTTTTAAAGTAATTGTATTGCTTCCTCTTCTGTACACAAGTTGCATTACCCAGAGAATTGCACGTTTTTTCGAGTCCCTTCCTCTATCACTTGGTATCTCTTCTCAGGTTTTGTATCTTTTAATATAGTAAAAGTTAAGAAGAGAAAAGAAAATCATATTTAAGTCTTCTGGTTATTTATTTAAGAGCTTTGGCAATACTATGGCATATCTTACATTACACTGAATTTCATTGCGCAATTCAGTTCACAGAAAATGGGATTCTTTGAGCAATTCTTTTTTAACAGTTATTAAAAGCTGAATCAGTTCCTTTCTAATCTTAAAAGAAAGTGTATGAATACAGAATAAATTCTAGATAAGAGATGTGATTTAAGTGTAGCTCAACTGTTTTCCATAAAATACATAGGCTAGAAGCCCAGAAGGGGCTACTGTCATCATCAAGTTTGACCTTCAACCTGTAATACCATTATGGATTCCATCTGTTTTGTTCCAGCAGCCACACTGGTATCAGTTGAGTGCTGGAGCTGAGCTAATGAACAACTGCATAATACATGTTTCTTGATGTGTGCATTGTGTGCAGATTTATGGACAAAGAATGCACACTTCACTGAAGTTTGGTATGATCGTATTATTACTATATTTTTTACAATAAAATAAATATAAATAAATGTGTATTGCTGGAAAAAATACAAGAATGTATTTTCACTATGTGTGATTTCTGTTACAGTTTGACTAAATTGAAGAAATTAATGTTTTGTTAGTGTTGTATCAGCATCTGCATTCATATGTATTATTATAATTAGACATCTTGTCATCTAATGTGTACCAATTTGGGTTCTTAAAGCCAGAAAGTACATCATCGTCACTAATGGAAGTGTCATAACAGAGTGTGACACTGAAACTACTGTTACGCTGTATTGAATAGATTCCATGTGAGAGCATCATACAGTTATATCAGCTTAGGTAGTATTTTACCTGTGATTTACTGCCAGGATTTGTGGTTGGAAACTCACCCTTCCTTCCTCCGCCAAACTGATGAATGAAAGCAAAACTGAAAACAGATTGTAGTTTACTAGGATACAGTTAAGAAGTGGTCTTTGTTTGCATGAGCAGGTTCCCACCGTTGAGTTTTGGCATTGTTGTGTCACTTTTTTTTTTTTTTTTTTTTTTCAAGATTATATTATGTGGGATAATACTGGATTTGCTGCTAAGTCAAAAGGGTATTCATAGTGCAGAAACTTGTCAGGTTTCCATAATTCACTGATACACTCTAATAATTCTCTCAAGGTGATCCTATCTTCTCAGTATCTCCGAGTCCTAAAATTTTGGTTTGATTTCCTGAGGGTTCAAAGTTATTCTTCCCACACAGAAAAAATGTTTGTGTTGATAAGCTGCCTAAGATAGATTATGTAGGTGATCTGTTTTAAGAAGCAGAGTGTATTATTCTTGGGAGAGAGAAACATTCTTGTTCCCCAACAAGTGGGTGCAAGTGCTGGGAGTGCAGGTAAGAGCTTGCTAACCTGGTAAGAATATTTTCCCAAAATTGTTAAATTTTTTTCTTCACGTTAAAAAAAAACCCCACCACCAAACAAACAAACAAAAAAAAAACCCAAAAGAATGTTGAAAGGGGTTTTGTAATTGTCAGGTGAATATTTTGTACAGTTGAGCCTCTGGGTTTTTTGCAAGGATTCATTGTATTCCTTGTAACTACCTTGTTCCGTTCTCATCTTAACTCTTAGGAGGCATTTTAACCTTGCCCTCCCTTCTGGCACAACACAGACTTTCAGCTGGTTCTGGCATGATAAAATATACAAACCCAGTGGGTTCTTGGGGACAGAGATGTGAGAAGCTCCCTTGACTGTTGTAGCCTTAAATGAATGGTGAAATTCTGCCCCTTAGGTGGTGGTCAGTACTTGGAGAGGGGAATGGAGCAGTATTAGCAACTGTAGTGCTAGTGCTGTATTTGCTTTGTAGTGACTCCTAGCCAGGCTTACTTTTCATTTTCACACTTTCAATAGACAGAAAGTGAGTCTCTCCATAGGTCACTTTTTCTGGCCACCTCTATGTCATTATGTTCTGAGGGCTGGATACTCTTATACTACATCCTTATCCCTGTGCAGGTCCATAAGGAAAAGGAAGCTTTTTTTTTCTTTTTTTTTTTTTTTCTTTCCTTTTCTCTCTTATAGATAACAAGTAAAGCTTTGTTGAGTTAGTGCTCCTAGCAGCACCTGGGGATTAGTGTTATCTCTAGAATTGTAATGTATGGGCCAATATTGTATCACATCCTCTCTAACGGGTAACTGAAAAGGGAATTCCATCATCCTGTGTAGTTTCAAGTGACTTCGGCATTTTTACTGTGAATATCCAAAGCCAACTCTATTTTCCTTTAGAGGGTGGGGGAATGAGATGAGGTGAATGAGTGCCTGTAAGAAATTATGTATACAAAACCATAAACATCAGTTTAGCCTTTCATGAAAACCATATAGTAAACAGTCAATTGTAATAACTAGAAATGAGACTGAAAGCTTTTTCTGTGCTCAGTGTTCATGTTTAAGAATGTTTTAGCTTCATAGCCAGTTCTGAGAATAACTTACTACTTAGTTAATATATTTGACCTAATGACCGAATGTAGCAACTATATGAATTATGTATCAGTCTCTTGAGTACCAAACTGTGTGCTTGGGTTTTATTAAATCATCTCTGATTTGATTATCTTCATTGTATCATACAGCAAGTTCATTTCTTTTGAATTTATTGTTTGGACTTTACAATTAAAAGATGCAAATTAAATTGTATAGTTCCCCTCCTGTCTTCATTACGATATTGATGAGTAATGTACTGACTCTTAGAATTCCAAATACTAATATAACGTAGCTTCCTTATAATCTAACAGTAGAAGGTCAGTGTAATACTTCACATTATCAGTTTCTGGGCCCTGCATTATCTGTTCAGAAGAAGCATGTTTCCACACTCAATGACATCAGCAGCAGCAGTGCATGAGGTGTTTTTATGTATTTCAACTTGCCAATTAGTAATACAGGGGATGGTTTTCTAAGGTGCATAAATCGCAACACTGCCCACTTTTCGAATAGGAATGTGACGACTCACTCAACATAGTAACATCGTGATATTTTAAAAAAAGCTAAAGTTTGGCACGTTGGCTGTTCTGAAGCAAGAATGGCTTTTAGTTTTCAAAATCATCTGGGAGGTGAATGTCTGAGGTTAGTGAAATACAAGTAGGAAACACTGACAAATACATGAGGAGTGGAGGCTTAGTATGACTTTTATGTTTCTTGTGCCCCTCAGAGCTCAGTTGTCTATGTTACTGTTCAGTCCAAACCATCAACATAAATACTCTAACTGAACCCAAGTGCAAGCTGTATTTCTTATATTCTCATAATTATTATGAATTACTGGCTAAAATGCTATGTGTAAGTCTGTATGGCTGGGAGATACAAAAAGTGGAAGAGCTCATCTCTTTTGTGATTGACTTGCTATATTTCAATTTAGGAACTGTTTGAAGCTTTGTATATGGAATAGTCCAAACTCTGCAATCCGGAATGCTAAATAGCTCCCATTATGCAACAATACTGCTCAAAAAAAAAAGAAAATTAAATGATAGGTGGCATGTGTTATTACACTAATGCCTGAGGCTTTTCAGTGTGCTACAGCAGAGGGTTTCCCATTTTAGAGTGTTTATTTAAAGTAAAATTAAAGTTGGTCCATTCATAACTTTTTTGTTGTATTAACTGAAAAATATATCTAATTGCTTTGCAAGATTTTCACTTCACTGTATTCCTCCTGCTCCCATCTTTATGTTACCACAATTTATTTTTTGTGTGTGTGTGCATTCAGTTGTTACAGAAGGTTAATTTCTTGGGCCTTTGGATTATAGTTTAAATACATTCATATTGCTTGATTGGAATAATATTTCCATTCTTAATAGAGAAAATTCAAATTTACCATGTTCTTGAAAAAGATGGATAAAACATTTTCTTTCTATTCCTTGAGCTGTCTTCAGAAATGTAGAATTAGCATTAAGGAGTTTTCTGGTTGTTAAATGATACTTAAAGGATAGTTAAGTGTGATTTTTCTTTTGTTTAGGGAATAAAATTAGAACCTGACCTTACGATGGATGTGTTTATGATTCAACAGTAAATATTATTGAGACACGCATTCCTCCTCTTAATTTTGCATCAGTCTGGTGAAAGCCTTCATTTAGGACAGCAGTACGGGATTTTCTGAGTAACAAAGTAGTTGCTGAATAGAAAGACAAAAATTTGTTACAAACTTAAATTTGGCAGAGATGAACAATGAATGGACTTCTGCAATTTGAGTAGTTGTAATTTCATTTGATCCATGGAGTTGCACTAGTGTAAATTAAATCCATGTATTCAAGATTACATTCCTGAATACTTAAGGTTTTCCTGTTTTCTTCTTATTTATCATAGATGTACTCTTGGAAGAAGAAGAAAAGTTTTATGCTCCATGTATTATTTTCTATTACGCAGGCTAAACTATTACAATTCCTTCTTCAAAGAGAACAATATATTTGAATGGGAACTAATTACCTCTTTTTTTATTCCAAGTGACAAAAGCTAATATATCACACTTAGCCACTATAAGAGCTCCAGTTCAGTAAACTAATTAAACTAATCCTATCTCTACTCATTATTCTCAGTTCTGCTAAATATTTTAACAGCACAGATTTATTTCATTACATAAATTATATCATACTTAAAGAAAACAGTTTGCATAATAGCATATTTGCATTCCCAAGAGTTTATTTTTGGGTTTTGAATTCAGACTTCAAGTTTCAGTTGAAATAATATTATTTGCCTTATTTAGGGTGGTAATTCTTCTTAATTATTGCTAATTATCTAGAATGATGTATAGCTTTAATTACATGTAAGTGCTTGGCGTTCTTGTTAACATATATTAAACAGTGACAGTTCTCCTGTATACAGATAATATAATGTTAGAAAGTTGTAATATTTCCTACATTTTATAGCCTGTAATTTCATAACACAATGGCTGATAAATTAACCAATCATGGGGGAAAAAAGTTGCTTTTTGATTGTTAGTGATTGTGAAATTAAAAGATCGTGTGCTTACTGGACATTTCATAAGCTGCATAATTAAAATGAAAATGTGTGCATCACTTTTTTTACTGAAATTATAAAATCAGAATATGTTGAAGGCTAAAAATTTAACAGCAATGTTGCAGAGAAGCTGTAAAGGAAAAATGCGCAAGTCCCACTTCAGACTAAATTGCTTTCTACTTATAGGCAGGTAATGCAATTAAATCAAGAAGCTGTAAGCCTCCCAAATCTCCTAAGTTTAGTATTTGTGCTTAAGATATCTGCTGCAGAGCTTTCCAAAATTTTCAAGACAATACAGATGATAAATAATTAATCAGAATGAATTTACAGTATGTGATTCATATGAGCTGTATAAAGGAGTCATACTTTTATTGATTTTCATAAACCACTTATATCACCAAAGTAATGGTGTTCTAATTTTAATGCCAGTTTTCATACTATTAGCTGGACTTTAATTTCTGTCACTGTTTCTAGCTTATTAAGAGTGCTTGACACTGGATGAATCCTGAGTTTTTTAGGAAATTCACACAGAACGGGAATTAACTGTGGTTGGTGCTAACTAAGAGGATCCTGCATGATTTCTTAAAGAATGACAGACAGACAGACAACTGACACCCAATTTGTAAATTGCTTTATCTTAAGTGCTATGGGTTACAGTTCCTCAGCTCAACACGTCATGAAAGCTATCTCACTATTATGCTTGCAAAGTCCGATCTGCCAACTTGAATTAATAGAACTGTAATTAATCTTCCAGGTATCAAGCAAGCATCAATACACGCATGTCAGTGACACTTTACCCTGCTTTGCACCTCAGTTAATTCTGGAATGCAACAACGAGAATTACTTTCATATTTTGCTCATCAGTAATCAAAACCTTTCATTCATGTACTAAGTGTACATTTGTATGCTGTTGTTTTGGTCACTTTTCAAGTATTTGTCCTTAATTTGTTACAAAAGGCCATGATAATTTTATTTCTGTAGTCTGTGCTGTTCCTTTTCTGATATATACAAAAAAAGTAAATCAACATGCAGATTTTTTTTAAATTTCAGTTTCCTTTATTCGTCTAATTTGCAAAGATGTTACCTACAAACAAGTTTCAGATGTGATTAACAGAGGTTAGCATAATGATGTCATTTGGTCATATTTATATTTAAAATGCTAAATATATTGCAAATATTTTTTGAATGCCTGAAATTATTAGGAAGAAAAAGGCAAATGGAGCACATGACACAATTTCTTTTATTCTTCTCTAATACATGTGTCTCCTTAACATTTTTGAGGATGTCAAGCAAAATTGTGAAGGAGAAAGGTAACTGCTTTGCGTAACAGTTCTTAATAATGTGATTTAAAATACTGTATGAACCATTTACTCTTAAAAACTAGGGTAAAATGGCTAATTTTTCCTGTGAAGAATATGTAGATTTCAATAGTATTTTAAAAAAACAGTTAAGAGAAGATTATAAATAGTCCAAAACCAATATCCACGTATTGTGTGTTATATTTTCACTTAGTTTCTTAAAATAATACTGCATTGCAGTGACAAAGGTGTTTAATAAGGGAAAAGTTATAGCTTCACAACTTCATTGCGCTTCTTGAGATTTGAGCTCCATCCACAGTGACTGAAAATTGGTAGGGCTGATGCACACTCAGTGACCCCGACGCAGTAAGCTTGCTCTTCGTGCAGTTGCTGGTGACTGGCATCTAAAAAGCTGTCACAGCATGTAGCAATCATCTAGTGTGGCAGAATACTCAAAAGTTTGAATGGGTCTGGAAACCTTGGACCTTTGTGTGGGTATTCTGGTCTGGTTAAACTAGGAGCTTACTAATGTGTATGAAAAAGCCTCAAGTTGTATGTGTTTGGAAAATACATGTGAAAACTTCTTGAAATCATCCTGTAGTTTTAAGTGCTTACCAGGTGTTCTGGATGTTACTATGAGTTTGTCTTGTTCATGCAAACCACTGAGCAATGCTGTGAGAGGTAGAGTTGAGGCTACTTCTGTTGAAATCAGAGAAGAACAGAAGTTACGCAGAACTGGCTAAAAATGAGGCTGTAGAGGCTGGAGTGAAAAATGCATAAGTAGACTTGGAGCTGGTAAGTGCTCAGAAGATCAGTGAAAACCAAAGTTTTTTTGAAGGTCTGGAATCTCAGTTTTGGTGGATTTAGAGTACTCTGTTTTGCTAAAGTGGCTAGCAAGAAAGATTAAAAAAAAAAAAACAAAAACAAACCCCAAAACAACCAAAACCCACAAACCACTAAAACCCCCCCAAAAAAACTATGAATGGCATATGGTGTATGATAAATAAGGGATTGGGAGAATAACGGCCTTGTCATTATGAAGTTACCAGTTTTATTGACACAAGATGTAAGCAGAGAGAAAGGGACTTTCTACTGTGAAATATTTGGTATTCATCTCCCAAGTGTCTTTATTTACTGTTTATGTATCTTTCTTAGTGTCTTTTGGTTATGGAACCACATTTCTCAGCATTAATTATCATCAGTAAAATAAATTCCAAACTTCAGTTGCTAGATATGATAATACCTAATAAAATTAGTTCTACTCTTCAAAGCATGCTGTGCCTGAGTAAAATACAAAGTGTGTAGGTAGCTTCAGTACGCTTGCCTAGCTTTTGGCAGTCAGCTATGTATTTTACTTGAGGGATGTATGTAATTACTTATATTTTTCATAAGTCTGCATATTTGATAAGTCATCTGTGATATGACGTAGTACCTTTAGATGGCAAATTTATCTGATCATCTTTTAAATTTCAAATTCCAGTGTTAAAATTTCTTGAAGTACCTTGTGCATACATGTGTATTTATGTCTATTTATACAGAACTTATCTGTATAATTTTTACTGTAAGAAATACCCGTGTGTTTATGTAGTGTAAAGTATACATAATTCATGGTTATAAAATTTTTTTACACTAAGCTTGTTCAACGATCCTCTCTTTTTATGTCTATTTGCGTTAATTGTTGAGTGCCAGCCTGTAAAACATGCCTGTAAACAAAGAGTTATTTTGGAAATAGAAGAAAATAAGATTTTTAACTTACGCTTTTCTTTCAGGCACATCTTACTGATTTACCAATGAGTCTTTTCGCACTCTCTTTTACAGTTTACAGTAACTTGCATACTTATAGTACTTAATTAATTGGCATGTAAGGAACACCAGTTAAACACTCATACATATCCCTCCTGAATAATGCAGTAAGCTAAATGGGCTTGAAATTTAATGTGGTTTCATATTGGTAAATGAGATGTATTGGTGGATCATGTTGCTCATATATTAGCTGTGTTTCAGGATAAATTTATGTTAAATGCCTCATTGGTCAAAAGATCTATGGGTAACGTAAGTATTTTATGCAACTGCCAGAAACTTAAAACTGTTAAGGTGATGAAAATCACTTTGAATTTTTTGAAAGAGTTGGTAGACCACAAACTTCATGTCAATTTGGGTTTCGGTTCTAGTAGTATAGTATTTTGACAAGGGACAACATTTTATATAGTCTGAAGACCAGATCTTTGACTTTTGTAAGTCATTACAGCTCAACTGAAGTTATTCCTCTTGAGGACCTGACCTCAAGTGCTAAATATACCAATTCTGTCTTTTGCTAGGCAAAGAAGATGATGACAGTATATTCCCATGCACTCACAGCAGCAGTTTCATATATTTGATGAGTTCACATTCACAAGACATCACCATATCCTGTAGTATACAGCCAGGTGGACCAGGCATAACATAGTCCATAGTGAGTAAATAGTCCTACATTATATTAAGGTGTATATCCGTTGCTTTCTAGAACTGTGATGACTGGCTTTTGGTGTTGGGGTGGGGGCATAGTAATAGGAAATCTTCCTGATTGGTTAATCCAATAAAATGCTTTCTCTTTTTGTCGTGTTCTTCTACTATCCTACCATATGTTCTGACAACTTCATCCTAAAGCAGCCATCTAACAAAGACACTATTACTATAATGTTCATTGCAGCCTGTTGTAAAATGGTAAAAAAATCTGAAGAAACTCCATTGTGTTCATTAAAAAATAATTTGTCTATAATTACTGCTGGTCATGAAAATAAATAGAGAGGTATTTAGAAGAAAATTAGCAAAAGTGAGCAAATAGCTCCCTAGACATAACATATGGGTATGAACAAATGCTTAAAAGAGTATTCTCGAACTGTTTAAGCAGTCTTTACATACTATAATCACAGAACCTGTTAGTAAAATGACAGATACTTATTTTTTTTATTTCTTGTTACTAGCATAATACTTAAAATTCTAAAATTAAAGTATAATACTTAAAATACTGAAAATAAAGGCTGATCACACTGATAAAACGAATCTCTTACAAATTCGTACATTTGAAAACCAATGGTTTTGTATGAACAGGCCATATAGCCTAATTTCAAGTCTGGACTATTGTCCTAGTGGTTTTTTGCTTGACCCCATGTTACCTGTTTTCAAGGAGTTTGCAGCTATAGTGTTATCATTAAACACGATAATAGCTCCAAAATATTAAAGCTAATATTACAAATTATATATCCCAAACTCAAACGCACAACTAGTTCAAAGTCTAATGGTATATAGAAGACTTAAAAGTACATGTAATGTCTTCAACCAGATGATGCAGTTGGATCGTGACAGGTGGACACAAAGTGGAAGAGATGCAGATAAGAGCTATTAGGATGAGGGGAACGGAGAAATGATCATATTAGAAAAGAGGTAGGCATGTTTAGTCAAGCAAAGAAAAGAGCTGAGAAGAAGATGTTGTTACTCTCTATGAATACTTTGGAGTAAATAACAGGGATACGGACATCATTTTAAGCTAAAAGGCACAAAGATAGATAGGTATATGCTGTCCATCGTAATTTATGGAGAGATATAAAAGAACCTTTAAGTAGTCACATCAGGGAGTTTCTGAAACAGGATTACACTTTGAGCATGGGCTGGGGGAGGTGAAAAAGTTACCAAATTTTAAGACAGAGTTTCTTCGGTTTCTTAACAAAGATTACATCATGCGGCTTCCTAGCAGGTGACTGGACTCACTGACTCTGGAGTTATCTTCCAGTTCTGCTTTTTTTCCAAAAAAAGTCAAAGTCAATGATGCTCTGGCATTTTCAACTGCCAAAATCCCTGCAGTTGATAGGATTAACCTGCTAAATTTGTCTATGAAAAATAGAAAATCTGTTTTTTCTCATCCACATTCAGTAATTCACATGTGTTGCTACTATATTTGATGATAGTGCTGCTTTTCCTAAATCTTGTCTTTTATACGTGGAAACCACGGAAAATTTGTACTTTGAAATTTATGATGTTTGGACAATCAGTTGCTTCCACGGAGAGTCTCTTTGGCTTTGTAGAGTCTTCAGGGCCATGCCAGTCTGTTCCATGATGCTGACTGCAAGTTCTGGGGTTCTATATAAAATTAAATAGCCCGTCTTATGTGATAAAGCAATTATGGTTTGTATCAGTATAAAAGAAAATGAAGTGTAGACTCTGTCAAGTTACCTCATTTCTGGGGAAGGTTAATTGGAAATGCAGCTCACACAATGTGTGATCAGGTGGAAAAAAAATAACAGAAGTCACCACAGTCAATGCGTGCAGCCCACTACCATTTTTCTATTTTCTTATGCATTTATGGACAATTTAACTGACACAGTGTGTAGCAAATGGATAGTTTCCACATCTTTTTGTGCATGCTCTCAAATTCATATATTTTAAAAATTACTATTAGTAATTGAGGAGAAAGAAAAAATTATTTGTTTTGCAACTATACTAAATGTCAAATGTAGTAACTACACTGTGGCTGAAGACACAGTTCTGATGCTTGCAGAATCAACTACTTAATTAAACTTTTCACTTGCAAAATCTTACTCGTAATTTACTTTTCAAGAACACACATTTTGTGCAAAACTTAATTTCAGAGTTAAAATCTCAGTGAAGGGATGCCTCGATGCTTCTTTTGTCAGTGGACTTAAATCTTGTACAGCTGTGTGTTTACACTTTTAATGCATGCATCATTAAATTAATACTATTTTAAAAGATTAATGGTAGCACAGTACCTGCACTAAAAATTAAACAACTCCAGGCCAAATAGAACTCGTAGAGTTCTGTGTGTATGTAGACATTGTCATTACTGCTGTGAGTAATAAATAAGGATAAAAATGCAACTTCACTCCGCGTGATCTTCAAGATTCTGTGGGACCACATCTGATAATATTCCTTCACAGAAGTCCTTTTCAGGGTAGGTAGAAGTATTTTTATTCCACATATTTTATCAGATTTAAACCTTTTATGGCAATCTTAAATAATCATTATATTTTCCCACTTTGCCTTTTTGAACATTTATTCTTGTTAAGCAGTCGGCTAAGTAAGTATTTTAAACTGTCACCCAAGTTACTTCATGTACTGCCAATGTATACCTTGACAATTCATACGAACAGAAAGTATTCTATCCATTTTTCATTATTATATCTAGATATCTGCTTATTATAGAAGTGAGGTGAGGAGCCATTGCATGGGTGCATGTATTGATATATATGTAGGCATACAAACAACAGATTGAAATACAGGTAGGAGAATATGCCGGAATTAATACTGGCTCTTTTTCTCGCCTTTTCAAATTAAGGAAATGTGCTGGTATTTTGGGTGATTCTGTTGTATCAGCTCATTTCAACCACTTTAAAGACTTAAATTAAATTTGCTTTTTAAAGTAATTTACAACCCCAACAAATTTCTATGGATGATATCACAAATTGTGGAACTGTGAAAGAACAGGTAGTAAGGAAAGATTATAGAGTGAAAAGGTGTAGTAGAATTAGTAACAAGCAGATTGGTCTGTGCTGGTGGTTATCTTAGCTGAATGTTACATAGTGGTAGAATACATCTTGGACAAGAAATAGTTTTGACTGTTTTGCTCATTTAACAACTTCCTGCAGCTGATTAGTCCAACTCCATTATTTCTGGAGGAAACTGCCAATCGCATTCTTTTTTTGAACTGTTGTGTGTAGGTGTTCCTTGGCAGAATATATTTGGATCTCAGAGGCAGTTATAGTCTAATTGTGAGTGAAATAATCCCTGTTTCTGGATTTTACCAGCATTTAACTGAAATAGATTGTTGTGATCAAAGGTTGTTGATTGCAACCTTTTGATTAATCTTGACTTTCCCTAGGGCAGTCGTGCAGAATTTGCTGTGTGGTGCAGCAGCCAAGTAAGCCTTTAAGATTTTCATTGTTAAGCTCAGTTAAAGTATAAATTCAGGTTTTAGTAAATGGCTTTTTGGGTAAATGAACTTGTAGTATTATCCTCTTTAATATCACAATTTTTTTTGAGAAATATATCCCTCAGTAAAAAAAAGGCTGCTTAGCCAATTCAGTGTTTTTATAACCAATGTAAGACACATGGGAGTAGAATAAAGCAACCTCTCACAGCAAAGGAACAAACTGACCTTTTAGCCATACAAGGTCGGATCAGATTTGTGCACTAACAGGTGTATGAAAAATGCTAAGGTGGTCTAGCATCTCTTGAGAGCTGGGAAAGAGCATATAACTGCAGGTAAAGTGGTCAGGTAAATGCAGAAAGATCAAGTTTGATATCATATAACAGATGACAAATGTTGGACACCTTTGTAGTGTTAGTGTAACTGTAATGTGTGTTATAACTTAATTTTTAAACTGATTTATGACGTTTAGTTGTGATTGAAAAGTAAGGATGTGAGATAGGATTAAAAAGAATCTCAGAAAGAAACACACAATTAATTTTGAATCCATTGGAACTCCATTAAGACATAACAGAGTGAAAGCTCTGAAAGAAGGATTACATAGCAGGATTGCAAAATGACAGTGCCTCTTTCTTATACCTAGTTAATTTACCATTATTGTGTAAGAAGAAATCAGATGTGTATTTTTTGGGCACTCCGTTGTCTATCAGGTGGAAGTAAAGATTTGCTATAAAGTGGATAAATTATAATTTCTGTTATCCAGATGCTGTCTGTTTAATTTCTGACAAGTCTCTTGCCACTGGACCCTCTTGGGTTTTTCGAAATTTCTGAGAAGGTAGAGACCAAAGCCACAGTGCTGTAATCGTGGAAAAATTGTTCTGTTGTGTGGTGCTTAAAACCATTGCCACGTTTTCCCTAACTCATTCACTTACACTTAAGGAAATGTTGCAGTGTTCACACAAATTCAGCAGGTATGTGTAATGTAGTCACTGTGTCTTAGAATATCAAGCTGAATGAAATCAGTAGCATATATTGCTGACTACATGGAAAAATACATATGTACCAGTTGAAATTAACATCAGATTGTCATGTAATGTCTTTCCAGTTAATTCTGATGGATTATTTTAATTTGGTTTATTTTCTGGTATTAATGTTCTAATCTAATGCATCTTTCACCTTCAATCCCAGCTTTTTTTACCAGTGCCACCTGAAATTCATAATTCCATTTTTTTCTGATAAAACTGAACCTGAATTTAAAAAGTATTAGCTATAAATTCTTATGCTCTCATAAATTGTGGTGCCCAATTAACCAAATATTAGAGAAATCAAGAATGGCACTATGGTTTCAATTACTTCTGTAATTCTTTTAAACTTGGTAAGAAATAAATTACTTCTTACAAAAAATATTAGTGCAGAGAAAATGTACAGAAAAAATACGGTGGGGGCAAATGTTACGTTGCTTTCCCTGAAGTATTCAGGTGACCTTATTCTGTAACAACATGAAAAAATGATGTTGGGATAAGAAGGTCATTCAGACATTAAGCAAAAATCAGTCATTGTCCTTTGCCATAGAGATTTCCGAGATATCAACTGCTCTAGATAGAAATTCCCCAACAGATTTTTACGTGTATGATGTGTAGGTAAAATCCTACTAGCTTGTCCTTCCCGGATATACAAATAATTAGTTACCTAGTAAACTGATAATCAAAGCCATTTTTGCAAAGTACACCCCTTAAAGTATGATTTATGTCAACAAAGTCTACTTTGTTATTAGTAGGGATTTTCACATATCCGTATACTTGTTGGAACATTCCAAAGAGTTGCAGATACAAAATGAAGCTACTTATTGATAAGAACTGATTTTTTTTTTTTTTTCCCTTGATTCTGTGCTCTATCTGTAAAGTAAAAGTGCTGACTGCTGCACACTGCTGATTGCGGATTTTTTGACAGCAAGGACCCGACTCTTCCCTAATCTATGTAGCTACATTGTACGAATTACAAAGCTTACGTGACAGACCTGCTCTGTATTCCAAGAACTGCAACATACTTGTCATCAGATAGAAGCAAGAATGCACAAGTCATCACTTTACTTTGGAAGCAGAACAGATGATTGAAATTATTTCTTACTTCTGACTAATTCCCCATTTAGCAGAGATAAGCTGCTTTGTTCAGCTGTAAATGAAACATTAGGGTATTAGCTGTCAAGCCAGAAGTATTGGAGAAGCTAAGATTTTATCAGCAGTAGTAACATTTTGGGCAATAAATTGTTTTGTTGGGCAGAATACTAATCTCCAGAGGTACAAAGAAACAAAGCTCATTAAGGTAAATGCTTAAAGCACGCGCAAAAAAAAAAGGCAAAGACAAAGGCTTATTACCTTTGTTTGGGGGATAGATAAAACATTTGCACTTTTTCATCTCTGTGTAGCATTAAAGAATTATGTGGTACTGCTATTAAAAAGATGCATTTGTAGACTGGTAGAATGCTTTCTGAATATATCCAAGGGACAAATGCATTTCTGAAATATCAACAGAGAGCTGTAGTAACTGATGGGGTTTTGAAAATTGTTTTGTTTCCCTCTGGGTAAAATTAGGTAGCTGTACATTGTCCTGTACTTAGCATTCATCAGATTAATAGACTACCATTATTAAATGAATGTTTGAAATAGAGAAGACTGAATGTCTGAGTTCCACTAAATATTTTTACCAGCATATGTATCTAAATTAAATTCATAAGGATTTGTAGTGTTAAGTAGTAAAATGATGGGAGGAGAGGAACTGTGTTGATGTTAGGGACTGCAGCTAAAGAAAAACATATTTGGAATGTGATGAAGGAATTACAGCTCTGTAAACCAAGGATGGATGTAAACTTGCTATCAGAAACAATTAAATAGGAAGTAAAATAGGTTGAAGGAATGGGTGTGGGGGAGCTAGAAAGCCAGAGTACAGCCTGCAAGTAGCCAGAGGCAGATGTTTGCCATCGTTACTTGTTTGAAGTAGCATTTTAGAAAACTATAAAAGAGAAGTAAGTTTAAAACATAACACAAAGAACAAAATCGTACAGCAAAAAAATTGCACTGAAGATTCTGTTAATAGCTGACACAAATGTCTTCAAAATTTTCTCTGTGCAACATCTAGGATTTTGAAACACTAAAAGAAAGAGAGTCTATCATGTAGATTACAGTCTATCATGTAATCTACAAAAGAGTCACAAAATAAGATGCTTTACAAAGAATCAAGCAAAAATGAGTAAGTTAGAAGACAGTTGACCAAAACATGGGTAATTTATTTATTGCTTTCAGTAGATGGGAAACCAGAGACACCTTTTGGGGTGAGATCCTACATAGATAGCAACAAAAAGTACTGAAGTCTGCTAGTTGGTTTTTAATAAAGACAAAATGTTTAAATACTGCTGTCAGTCACTGGATCGTTGTTCAGTGATTTACAAATCTTTTCTGATCTGCAACTTTGTTTTCCTTCTGTGTGAAACAGATTATAATAAATACTGCTGTCAGTCACTGGATCGTTCTTCAGTGATTTACAAATCTTTTCTGATTGGCCCAGCAGTATTATCTGCTCGATTTTATGGGAGTAAGTACAACAATAGTCAGCTTTGTTTATTATTGGCTAATACTGAAATTAAGGAAGTTTTCATTTCTTCATCTGAGGTAACTGTGCTCGTCTGAGGGAAAAAGTATTAAGGTTTGGTGAGGGGGGAGATTCAGTGATACTTTCTTTTACCATCTTAGGTTATGTCATTAGCTTAAAGAATTTCCATGTTTTATACAAGTGCTTTATATGTATCCCCCAACTATAGAAGAATATAAACTTGATTTTAAAATTCAGATTTAATCTGAAGAATTGCTTTTTAAGGATATAAATCTGCTATATACTGGCATGCTCCTTGTTCAGTCCTATTTTCACTGTAGCAACCTGGAACAGCAGGAACCTTTAGGCTGTTGTTTTACTCCAAATACTGCATCAAATCAAATTCAGCCTAGTTTTATTTTGGCACTTACTGAAGAGCTGCTTTCTAATCTGAAAATAGTGCCAAGTCAGAATTCTTGTACAATTGCTGAAGTTGCATAGGAACATGAGAAGTCTCAAGGTAAACTGTCAAAAGACCAAAGTGTCGGGACTTCTGGCTTTTAGTACAAGCTTTACTATGCATCCCTTATGTTTGGTGAAGTCTGTTTTCTTAGATGTCTCAGCAGTTGGATGCCAGGTTTTAGACACAGAGGCTTTGTTTTAAGAGGTGATGCCTGCTTCAGAAAAACCAATCAATCCACACCAATTTAAGTAATATTAGAAAATGTTGATTTCAACCTATCCTTTTTTTTCTTTACTTGTAAAATAGCATTGCTAGAGAAAATGCACTGTGTAAGAGTAGCGTATTATTGCTGGTTTTATTAAAATAAGATTGGAATCTTTTGCATTGTGGACTCATCCCCAGGGTATTCTCAGTCACAGTTATACATGAGCTAAATTTCGTCTCATTAAGAGAAAAAAAATTCTCCAGTTTTTCAATTATCATGATCAGCAAACGAACAAGAGCTTGACTGTAATCTTCTGAAATGCATGGATTGGCTTTTAAGTGCTGTAGACTGTAACACGACACTGTGACTTTGTCAAAGCTGAGCTGTGGTATACAAGTCCAAAGTGTTAATGAAACAGCAGCTTGAAGGTTCAGTCTCATTAGGTATCAAATCCCATCATTTATATTAGTTGAGCAAGTTGATGTTTCTTTGTTTTATAAATCATTTTCCTAAGCAGCTTGTTTTCAGAGTTATATACCAGTATGGAAAGGCCTATCGTGAAGATGAGTTAATAGAGCTATTGTTGAGAAGCCAGTAAAGCACAAGTTAATTACTTGAAATAATTTAGGTAATTCAAGTATTTAGGATTTCAATTATTGTTATACTTTGTTCTATGTTAACAAAGAAATACTAAATATGTGTGTATTAATATCTCTATACCTCCTTTACTCTTAGGGGAAGCAATCATGTAGGCTGAACAGAAGCCTTGAGCCTCTGAAGCTGGGTGGATGTAAGCAGGATGACAAGGCAGATGTACAGACATCTAGAAAACATTTGAGAATTTCCTCACTGCCTAGCAGTGAGATGGAAACTTTTTCTGTAAGCAAAGGCTGTAGAAACCATAGAGTTCAATGGTTCCTGGTTTTGCCATTACTAAGCGAATTAATTCTTGACAGCACGTTATGAAAGCCAGTGTAGTGTACCTACACTAGGCTACAATCCTTGTCCTTTACTTTCATATGAACTAGAGAACAGAAATGGCAAGTCTGTATGAAATCCATAAATTAAGATTCCTTCCTGGATTACTTCATATTAAACAGTATTTCTAGAGTTGCAGAAAGCTTTTTTGAATGTATTTTAAAGACAATAGTAGAAATTTGCTGTGCTCTAGATTCATCCTATGTGTTCCAGACACCATAGTCATTGCGTCCAGCATGCTTTTAGGGCTGTAGCAGTTCAAGAGTATTTGGATGAAGACAGAATTGTATTGGAAGTAGACATTAGTAGCATAAGAAATATACATTTCAACCTGGACCATAAGCCTGGTCCTGATTCTGAAACATAAGGAGAAAGGGTCTTCTCTTAATTTTTAACTGGTATTCTAAAGTAATTTTAATTATACTTTTATATTGTTTCAAAGCATAAATTTAGTTTTAAATATACCCTTCTTTTGGAATAATGATTCACAATTACTGAACTATTCAGACAGTGGGATTGTTTTGCATGTTTAAAGGTGGCTTGTTTTTAGCTGACATCTGGGTCAGCTTTGGGTACGTTACTGCCGTGAATCATCAGGAAATAAAACCAAAAAAACCATCAGTTGAAATATTTTCTTTGTTCCTTTCTACCTTTGGAGCTCATAGAGTAATTTGAAAGTGGATAGATCTCTGGAAAAAAAAAAAGTTTGTGTTTGTTGTTAAAGTGAAGGAGGAGAGTTTTCTGTGAATTTTAAGTTCCAAAAATCTGTGAATTTTGATAGCAAATATATGGGGTGTGGCAGGAAGTCTGGCTTTTAGGATTTTTAGTACTGCATCAAGAATGCCATGCTAACAGGGTACAAGGTGCTGATCTGATAGAAATTTCGATAGGCTCTCTTTGTACTGACAGGTCTAACCCGTATCTGGCATCCTCTTGCTGTATCACTCTAACTTTATGCAAGATCAGGTGTTTCTGTCTTCTCCCAGCTTTCATAAATCCAGCACAACCCCGCTCTGAACGATGTGTTCTAGTTTCTTGGATAGAAATAGGCCTATACCTAATTTGCTAAGGTTTGTACTGCAGGTAATCCAACTATGTACAGATCTGGTAGCACTGACAGGAGAATTATAACAGCCTAAGAGACAAGTTGGGGAAACCTCTGAGGATGAGTGCTTTTGCCAGTACTTTTAAACTGGCAGAAGCTAGCACCGCTGCTGTAAGAGCAGCAGTAGTGTCGCAGCCAGCTTGCTTTGCAGTACCCTCTGCCCTGGGCTGGGAGGGGCAGCAGCACTGTAGTCTAACAGAGGATTAGGACATTACTGTGTAAGGTTACTATAAAATGCCAGTAATGTTGGTACTTTCATGAAGTGGTACACAGAGAACGTGAAAAAAATAACATCCTGTTGACCACTTAGCCAAGCTCTAACTCGTGTGGTTAAAGAAAAATACATTTTTTTGAAATCTGAGAAATAAGACTCAGAAACTTAAGAAGCCAAATGTATCTTCATATATATCTTTACTGGCAAGAAATCAGTATCTTAAATTTGTGATTTCTGGAACTGTACTGATTTTTGACATTGATCAGAATTAGTCAATTAAAACTAATGCAAGTACAGTGCAGAATTCGGCACTTGAATATACTGGCCAGGGTTGCAGTATGACGCTAAAATTTTCTGACACTAAAATATCAGTGCAGTTGTCTTTTGAGCAGTAAGAAAGGGAGAGATAAACGTTAGTAAAATTACACACCTAAGCTGTCAGACAACTCCTTGAAGTGGTAGCAACTTTTATAATCTCTGTATAAAATACAAATTACACTGCATTTCGTAAAGTTGCTTACTGCAATAGTTACTGATAAAGTGTTTTATACCCACTCACCTCCATATTTTCGTTTGTATAATGTTTCTTTACAGTGTCAACCCTTTGCCTTAACTGCTTGGGTTTATATCTCAAGGCAGAAATGATAACTGAAGAAAACAGGAATGGTACATAGCTGAGAAATATTACTTTGGTTGCTGCTGCGGCCAGATATTGCAGATTGTTTGTGGATCTTGTGGATTTGGTACTCTACAGTATAATCAACTGGCATACTTTCAATGCCAAACTTAAAAAGACTTTTTCAAGTCCACTGTGGTCCTCTGAGTTCCTTATCCATTTGCATCCTTTGTATAATTTTAATTTCAGTGAAAAGCTCATCATCTTTTCTATGTCAGTGTTTTTTTTCATTTGTACTGTGGTTTAGAGACCTAACTTTTCTTGCCAGGAAAGAGACTAATGGAGGGGTAGTAGTGAATAAAATCTGATTTTGTTCTGTTTATGTGGCTTCTGGATAAATCTTTAAATTACTGTATTGAAGATGCTTGAAATTTTACAGTCTTTGCTGACAGGAAAGCCAGGAAAATCTGTCAGCAGTGCAGAGTGGATGGGCCACATTCCTCAAATAATCCAGTCAATTAAAAATTGATTTTTGTTTGAGGCAGCATGGTGGTAATGTAGTGGGGAGACAGTGTATGCATTACCAACAGAGCTCACATCAGTTAAGTGATATTTAGGTGATCTTCTGTCATGGGAGAAAGCAGTGCAGTTGATGATCTTTGCTACTGAAGAAGCTAAATTGAAGTGTCAGATACCAGAATTGCATTTTATTTCTAATATGTTGGCCTGCCAGCCTGGGAGAAGCTATGTGAAGTCTGTGAATACAAAGGGACAAAAGTGCTAAATCTAGCAGAAACTGAATGGTTTGGGGAAGATTAAACTATAACATGGCTTTTAGAGCCTTCAAGTAAATGCATTTAAAGAAATTGAATCTTGAACTCAAGTTGCTGGACCTTTTCTCTACTACCTTTCTCCCTTTTCCCTGACAGCACATCTAAAGTAAACGAAAGATATGCATGATCTAGATTGCACCGATCTTTATTAAAAGAAAAAGAGGTTATTATGCCACTCAGAAAAAAACCTTTTCTTAAAGTAGTTAAATTGAGAACAAAAGAAGCCTAAAACTGTTCATTGAAAAATTTATTTACCTCAGATTGGCAAAAGTCTGAGTTACAGAATGTAAAGAGGTATCTAATATCAGAAATGTGGAAATGTGCAGTCATGCATGTTGGACTGTATCCTCAATACCGATTGTGAGCCTGTGCAGTGTTTATTTTGGAGAGTCACATAGTACCAGCTTACAAATCTGAACTTAGACTGGTCTTCTCTGGATTCATTAAAGCATCTAATGTTAACGATAGCTTTGCAAACTTTCTGGCAGAATAGGGAACATGCAAAAAGGTTCATCTGAGGGTCTTAGTATTGACAGGATGCTGAAGTCGCATCTCCTTTTGGTCATGAGACATCATAGTCAAACACCATGACGCTAAGGTTCTAACTTAGAAAAAAATTTTTAACGGGATTCAGGTTTTCTCCTTCATTTTCCGTCAAAAGCAGTTGTAGGATGTCCTGCTGCATCTGTGCTTCACCTGAAAGGTGGTGGCATTAAAGTGGTGGGTTAAGTGATACACATTACCCTTCATCAGCCCTCTCAGAGGTTTTGTGCGGTTCAGTTTCTTAATATCTGTAGAGTGCTTTATAGTGCTCAGGTGAAAGGCACTGGAGAAAATACAAGTGGTCCTGTTGTTTACAGTTTAGATGCTTATTTAAAATGTATAGTATTACGTCTATGCTTGCCAGAAAATTCTGGGTGAAGATAATATTTTAGTAATCTATTGACATATATCTCACATCTTGTATTACCTGTCAGCATACAGTATTACCTGTTCGTAAAATCATAGCATCATAGAATCATAGAATGGTTTAGGTTGGAAAGGACTTTAAAGATCATCGAGTTCCAACCCCCCTGCCATGGGCAGGGACAC
>NW_009648965.1:840606-842262 GCF_000708025.1 Charadrius vociferus | reverse complement strand
GAGTAGAGGGGCAGAATCGCCTCCCTTGACCTGCTGGCCACACTTCTTTTGATGCAGCCCAGGATCCGGTTGGCCTTCTGGGCTGCGATTGCATATTGCTGGCTCATGCTGAGCTTCTGGTCAATCAGCATGCCCAGGTCCTTCTCCTCAGGGCTGCTCTCCAGCCATTCCCCACCGAGCCTGTATTTGTGCTTGGGATTGCCCCGACCCAGATGTAGGAACTTGCACTTGGCCTTGTTGAACTGCATGAGGTTGGCTTGGGCCCACCTCTCCAGCCTGTCCAGGTCCCTCTGGATGGCATCCCTCCCCTCCGGCGTGTCTACCTCACCAAACAAAATGAATATATCAAAGATAGGCTGGAATGATAAGCAATGGGCTGCAAGGTATTTCAGAACATGTGGTTGTAAAGTAATCTCACACTGTGTTTCTGAACACCGTTTGACAACTCAAAGCCAAGTTATGAAGGGAACAGTGCATTTGTAAACTTAAAAATCTGAAATTGTTTTCAATAGAAGAGATCGGTACAAAGAGCGTGAATGTTGGTCTTCAGTACAGTTACATTTTAACATAAATTTTAACAAGCTGAAACTATTCCGTAAAAGGTGATCTCACCTGTATGAGGAGTTTTCTTCAATAATTTATCCTGAGACTGTATAAAGAGAAAACAAATCAAGTCACAAATAGTTTATAAAGGTGGTGGTTGGGGTAAAATGCTGCTGGGTTTTAGTGCTTTGGTAGTGGTGACGGAAAAAAAAAAAAAAAAAAAGATGTTTCTGGGCTTCAAAACTCTTCAGCATGATTTGAATACAAGTGGCTAACTGTGATAAGTATGTTAGACTCCCTTCTGTTAATTACAATATTTCAAGTTAGACTAATTTGACAGCCATTGGCTCGTATTATGCTAATACTTCCTATAGTATTACTTTGAGAAGTCCCCTTCCCCCCCATGTGAATACTTTTTGATAGGACATTATAATTTTAGAAGCTCTGCACCACAAGCAGATACCATCTAATTACCTACTAGTTCTCTGTTTAGTTTGAATGATTACTCTCTGCAATGACTAAATTGAAAAGGTTTTACTAGTCATTGACAGAGCCAAGTACAAAATGTGGTCAGATACTTCCTCTAAAATATCTTTAAAAATGTGTGATATTTCATTGAAATTTTTTTTGTAGAGATGTCGTTTACTTGATCTGTTGCTGTGAGTGACAGTTTATTTATTGTATATATGAAACCTTGTCTTTCCTCCAGGTTGTAATAAATGGATGGCATTTTTTGTTTTTTATTTATTTATTTTTTCTTTTTTCACTAGAATAGTGCAAAACAAGCTGACTACTAATCTCAAGACTAAAGCTAGATATTGTAGTTACTGTAATATGGTATTTGATATTACAAGAATACCCATTGATGTTCTATAAAGTACAAGAAATTATCTAATTTCATGTTAACTTGAAGTTCATGCTTTATGAATAGTTAAGAAGTAACTTCATCAGAAGTATTTATCCAATAAGTACTAGAGTTGTAGTAACTTTTATGTTATTATTGTAGTTTTATCCAAATTCCACCAGGTGCTGCCAAAGAACATACAGCCAAAGCAAAGTTTACAGTTTAAGTGGAAGTTGCTTAGAACATGTGTGCATGCTTTCATTAAAACC
>NW_009648965.1:838576-840569 GCF_000708025.1 Charadrius vociferus | reverse complement strand
GCATATTTCTTTTCTTTGTAACTAAGCAGTAGGAATCAAAGAGTTTGATGTGGACTGACAGTCATTTATGGGTATCGCATCCTTAAAAAAATGCACTTTTTATTATGACACAAAGATATTCATTCACAGGCTATAGGTGAATAATACACCATTTTAAAGTAGTTATAGACTTCTGTAAATACTCCATTATGTTGCTGTCTTAATTTTGATTGATGTGATTTTTATTTTTTTTAGTGAGATGTTCAAATTAGTAGAGATTAGTGTATTTGGTGGTTTGGGTTTGGTTTGGGTTTTTTCATTCCGGTAAGCAAAGTTGCTATACACACTTTATTCCTACTAACTTCGGTAAAGATGTTTCTTTCCTTTTGTTTGCTTTTTGTCTTGTGGAGTCAGGAGTTTTGCCTGTCACAAGCCAGTTCTGTTTCAAGTTTTGTCTCATTCTGGGGAGAAAATGTGCTTCCAAAAGGCAAGGTTTGCTTGAGGTAATAAGAGCCCCAAACTTGTGACTGCTCACAGCAGTGCAGTGCAAAATGCTCAGGCAAACAGCACTCGTAGCAGCAGGAATCAGTTCAGAGACTTGGCGCAGAGCAGTTTCTATCCTGCCTCCCTGGTGAGTTTAGCCATTGTGTTTATGACATAAAAAGCAATGTGCGTTTTAATTGCTATACTTATATTTGAACTGTTGCTCAAGCATTGGTATGGTTTAAGTCAAAAAGGCTGGATTGTGGACAATGCGGTATCAGTTGCCAGAAAAGGTGTGATCAGAGTCTGCTAGTGTTGGTGATGCAAAAAAACTGTTAGCTACTGCATTGGGCAAGGAACTTTAAGGGATTAGCCTCGTAGTAGGTAATCGCTAATCACTAGAATGGTAGCGTTACATCCTAGAAATGCTGTATTGTTTTCTTTTGTGCTTTACTTAATTGAAGCCTTGAGTTTATTGTCATGCACAAATGGTTTATGTATGAATGTTTATTGAATGTTCAACAGCAAAAATGAAACAAAAAGAGTCTTTGGGTTAGTCTGGCATAATCGGCGGGAATTGCAAAGGTAAATGTGGTTAAGGGAAAAGGAAGGAAAAAATTGAAATGTAGCTCTTTAAGAAGAAATATATTCAGAACTGTGACTGTAGCTAGGTCTGCACAAAGACAATCCATGCTTGTAAGAAATCCATTGCAGTGACTTCACCTGGCGGTGCTTAATTAATTAATTATTGAGCATTATGTTTGCCTTCCCTTGAGATATGATCTTCCTTGTTGTGTCTCCCTGCTCCCACCAAAAAGTGTCAACTAATTATTTGAATATAGAATATTTTAATTACTTTAGTTCTCAAAAAATGTTATTATGTAAGTACTTGGTTTCTCGTCACAACTGTATGGGTATAGCAGATAGCTCAACATTACTGTAGGTTTCCTGGGTTCCCATTTTATTGCCATTCCAACGTACTTGACAGAGAGAGAGGAAAGGAAAAAGAGGAAACCTAAATTATCCTACTGATGTAAGATTAGATCAACATTTAAGCTAGTAGGTGTAATACAGATGCTGTGATCAGGTGCTCAGAGCCAAAATTCTCACAGTCCTTGTGCTGTTCTAATCAAAGGTACTGAAGATTGAGCAGTCCTCTGATGTGGTCTTATCAGTTTGAGTATAATGTAAATCCTGTTACAGCAGCTTTGTCCGATCTGCCTGTAGCTTTGTTCTGAACCTTTCAGTAACAGTTCACTGAAGCAGAAAGAGCCCTGTGAATTGATATTATAAACCTGCATGGTTGCTTTATTCATTGTCGAAGCAACAGAATATAACAGAAGTATTTATTTTAGTGGATTGAAGATATTTTTTTTTTCTTGTTCTTTTTTTATTCTAACAGTGTGAGCAGGGGAGAAATGGTCTAAATGCAAAAGAGGAAAAGCTAATATTCTAATCATACCCATACCCATTCGGAGCACAGTCCTATTGAAAGATAATGCAGAATACTATATGTTTAATTTATTTTACA
>NW_009648965.1:833268-838523 GCF_000708025.1 Charadrius vociferus | reverse complement strand
ATGTGACACTATTATAATCAGGAAATAATAGTCATGTGAAATAAAAGCTTCTCATAATGCACTTAGTCTTCCCAGACATCTGTATTTTTCTAAGCACCACCTACCTGCTCAGAAATTCAAGATTGTATTGTATTCATTTCTTGCTGTTGGGCATTCCGTACTGAAGTTCAAAAGTGTAAAATTTCTCTTTAGTCTCACTGCTTTGATATGGTATTTGCCTAATAATCAGCCAAATTAAAGTGTGGAAAAAAGTTGAAAAAAAATGCAATATCTTAAAATTAAGAGGCTGAAATATTAAATTGAGTTCCTTGTAATAATGCTGTGATACCATGTTGACCCTTATTCTTGAAAATCAGTTTTTATGTTTTGCATCAATAAGAAATATTTTAATGTTGGGAATTTGAAAGAAGATATGCACTATTTGAACTTTTAAAGTGTCATGTAATTAAAAATTCTGGCTTTATACTTTAAAGATCTTCTGGAGAGATTTAATTGACACTTGTGAATTATGCAGAGATGGAAGCCCAACTTTATTTGTAGATGTTTGTACATGCTGTCAACGAGTTCTGCTACTTAAGACATGTTTTCTCTCTTGTGTGGGGATAGGAAGATTTACAAAGTTTTTTCCATTACTACTAAAAAGTGTTTCAAATGGAAATCTCTCTAAGATGAGAGTTATTGAAGATAGAAATATTTTTGTATACTGCTCTTAAAATTGCATGTTCAGTTTTTAAAAAAGCTCTGATCGGAAAGTTAAGGTAGTGAATGGCTGATATTTTTTTTTAATGTTAAATATTTTAAATATCTAAGAAAAAAGCTATACTAAAATCTTACTTTTAATTATAAAAAAAAAAAAGAGCTTGTCACCTTTTCATTGAAATTAATAGGTGTAAGAATTACTTTTGTGGAGAAGTAATGTGCATAGATTTCGTATTTGTCTTTCAGTTAATTTCACATAGCATTCCCTGAAGAGAGAGACTTTGTTTTGGTTTTATCTGATGTTGTAAGCAACCACTGAAAACTAGAGGTCCTTGCCTATCTTCAAAATAAAAGCAAAAGTTGTCCAATGTACAGTCCTGCATCTGGACCCCCACTGGGGGAATCCTCTTTCTGTTTGGAGCACTTGAGTGAAGGGTGGAGCTTCTGTAACTCAGTGGGAGAGCAGGATGTGCTACATGCCAGTCCTATCTCAGAACCTGCAAGTAAAGTAAGGCTGAAAGCTCTGAAAGAACTAAATTGTAATCAAAGAGAGGTGGATGGTTTTGTTGAAATGATGAGAATTGTGTGTCCTCAGTTCTGCTTTATGTGTAGGGTAAGGTGTTTCCACATAGCAGCAGAAATCAGAAAAAGTTTGAGTGGATGCAAAGCAACGTCTGAGATGTCTTAGTATGTGACATACAAGATGTAGCTGCCTTATGGGATGAAAAGTGAGAGTGATTTTTTTTCTTTTCTTTTTTAAAAATTCTTTTGGCCAGGTAGAATACTAAGAAAGGAAAAACATTTTTTGTTAATTTCACATATTTAAAAAATTGTAGTGTGACAGGAATGCTGCTGATTTTCCATGTGTAGCCATTTCTCTTCATATCACATTAGCTGTATGAGCTTTTGTGGGATGAGTATTGTTTTTAATCCTTGACAAAGATCCCAGAGGTTGCAGTGAGAAACTCTGAAACAGTAGGCAGTGCAGATGTCAACTGGGTAACAAACACAGTGAACTGTGAATCTCAGATGGTTATTAATTGCTTCATTCTTACTTTAAATTCTGGCTAAATAAGTTCAACAGTTGTAAATGCAGTAAAATGTAAAAAGGAATAAGTGGACTTAATTTTGCAGAATACTAACTTTTTGGTATGTACCCACAACACTCATCCAGATGTTTTGTGTGTTGACCACAAGACACTCGCATCCCTAGATTATGAAAACATACCTGTTTGTATTAGCAAGATGAATGTTTAACTAATTTAGTAGTCAGGTCTTCTATCTGTGATCACTGTAAACATTTGCATTGATTAGAAGGGAAAACAAGGCCTGTTTGCAAGGTCAGAATGTTGAATTGCGTTAATTGTTTCATTTGCTTGTTCGTTTGCTCATTTACATGCTGCTTTTTCTTATTAGTATTATGCTTTTTTTTTTTTCCAAAATACATTTTAGGCATTTCTGAAAGGATTGTGGAAAAATAAGGTGTATACCTAGTGTTATGTTTTTATGTATCTGTGTCTTCTGAAGTTTGTGGAATTTCTTGCAGATCTGTTTTTGTATTAAATCTTTTCTCGGAAACAGTTCCTCCCATTTTGTACTCTATAGTGCTGTAATATTTGTCCAAGGATGAGCTGCATTCAGCATTTTGTTAACTGAAATGGGAAGTGACAGACTGACTAAAAGAAAATCTCTGTGCCAAAGAGACAGATATTATTTCTTTCTCACAGATTACTGTATGGCTGGACACTGAAGACTCTGAGATTGCAGGTGCACTAAGGTTTCATATTGATCCATGTTAGACTAATTTGATCAGAAAAGAGACTTCTGTATCATGTTATTTTGTCCTATAGTGTTTGATTGAGATGGTCAAACATTGAGAATATTGTGCAGGAAAAGGAGGGATTGGAAAAGAGAGACGTTAAAAAAAAATAATACAGATTTGTTAGATATATTTTGTTTGCATTGATTTTCACTGTGGATATATATCTTTTGATGGCAGCTGTCTTCAGAATAATAGCATAATAGATAATACTCTGCCACATAATTTTGTATTTTTATTACTTTTCTTCACTGGTGTTTGTAGAATAATGTAATCATTGAAGTTGGTCAGTACCTGCACACTCAGCAAAGATGTTTTTCTTTATTGCATTTTGAATGTTTTTTGGCAAAATATGAGAAAGCCGTAGTTATCATGCAAGAATATGAAGTTGAAAAATGTCTGAAGAACTGTAAGGGAGATTCTGCAACATGGGCACGAGAAAGTATAAATTACATTCTAGTCTTGCGGAAGAGGTCTCAAGCTACAGGCCATGCTCCATCCAACAGAAGACAGCCTACTGTCTGCTTTTCAGTTCAGGTTTATCAGACTGTGACTTGACAGATCAGAGCCAGTGGTGATTGTGCTGGTTTGAGGAGTCCCCGTCCTTGGTGGTTTGCTTCCATGCTATAAGAGAGGGATGGCCGGGGATTATAAAGTACTGGGAAATTATCACAATTTCAGATGTTCTTTGTCACATTCGTTTTGGAAGAGTAGGGAGCCTTTAAAAAGCAACATGTGATGGTAATTCAGAGCCTCTTATGCATCGCGAGGAGGCATGTTAGGGTGCGTATGTCCAACAGGGTCTGCTGTTCTCCAGGTACTTCACCATCTCACTAGTTGAGACAAGGAACAATATCTCTCCCAGCTTTCCTAGACTTTCTACAAGCTTGAATGCGGAGGTGTGCCCTGCTCTCCCTTTAGTTAGTCATAGCAGGCAGCATGCATTTTATATAGAGTCACCACTTCAGGGAGATATAGCTTGGCTAAACTGAAGGAAGTCCAGTGGGATTTTTTGTACAGTTGATCTGAAAATTACGTTGTCTAAAAGTTTAAGAACTGGGAAACCATTAGCTCACTGTCATTCCCTGCCTAGTGCTATCCTACTTTTGTTACTGAACTTGGTATTGGATGTCTTCTGCCCAGTTGAATAAAAATTAGACCAAAGGCATCCATTTTGAATAAACTGAAAAAAGGACTGGTTTTATTTTTGCTTGCAGTTATAGCTCAGGACAGGGGAAAGTGTTGTATATTGCTTCCCCCCCCCCTTTTTTTTTTTGACTAGTGAGATAGCATGCTTTGTCACAAGTGCATTTGGTAGTCTCACTGTTATATTTATATTAAAGACATAACAGGGTCCTACTGCACTATCAATTGCTTTTCATTACCCTCGTCTTTGCTTGCAAAGGTCATCACCTTGCATGTGAATCAAATTTGGAAAAGAGTGTTTTCTTTAGAGGTCGAATTGTAATCTGAATTAAAAGGCAGTGCTGTTTGAGGAAGTTAAGATAACATTTTCCTGAGCTCCCTTTTAACTCTTACATAAAGTTAATTCAGCACCTTGGTGTGGGCAGATTGTATTCTTCCCTGTCAGAGTTGCGGTTGCTTTTGTTTTGTTTCACATTTGAATAATACATTTGATTACCGTGGCAAATGTTGCAGTGTATGCATGCCTGACTGTAGTGCCTAATTAACTGATGATAACAAGGCAGGATTGCCCTCTTCTCTTTCATAAGCAATCATATACATGACAGTTCTTTTATCTTTCTTCAAAATTGACTTGCTCTCCTGACCCTTAAGCAGCTCCTGTTTTGTGTGTTTACCTCTGATGTCTTTGCAAGACTGTTAATTTTCTGTGGCATATCCTATCTGGTTGTAATTAACACATCGAATAGCAAAGAAATACTTCTGCTTGCAGATGCCTAATGGAGGAATGCTTTCTTCTAGTAATTATACAGCTTCATTTTACTGATTTGCATTGACCTGCAAGGATTTTTATTTTTTTTTTTGAGAACATCTACAGTGGTATAGTCCTATTTAGGTAGGGAAAACAAACTAAAAAATTAAGTTAACTTGCCATAGTTCACCTACACACATAAAGTAAACTTAGAAGCAGTCAGTGTTAAGTTAGGTAAAGGTTTGCGTTTAGCAAAGTTAAATTGGAGGTAAACAATGCTGTCTTCTTGCATGTATTTATTCCTGAAGTCAAAGGCCTGTTCTTATAATTAGAAACTTGAAGAAGCACTTGACCTATTTTAAGGAAGCATTAAAGTCACATGTATATAAAGCAAATATTTTCCAGCATTGTGTCTTAAAAAAACTGAACTTACATTTCAAATAAATGAGACTAGGATTTCTATTTATCATTTTATAGCTAGACTGAGATTAAAGTCATAATGAATACAAGTTCAAAGAGAGGAAGGTATAAGAGAAAAAGGTTGGTAGTTACAGCAATAAAAACAGGGGCAAAAAGAACAGCTTTTCTGAAGGACTCAGGCTGGAATAATAATGATAGAATTGTCTAAATCGATATATCTCTTGTCAGCCTCACGTCTGATGTTTGAATCAGTCAGGCCTTTTCTGCAAGAGCTTTCCTCAGGAATATTGAATTATTTATTATTTGTATCTTTTTTCCTTCCCTTTCTGATGATTTTTTTTCTTTTCTTTTTTTTCCCCTGACTTAGTAAAATTTGTTTTTTATGCTGCCAGGTTCAATGTTGTCTGCTGTTTGATAAATAGC
>NW_009648965.1:745768-828268 GCF_000708025.1 Charadrius vociferus | reverse complement strand
TCAGGTGTTACGGAGCTAGTGCTTGTAGTCTTTATTGAATTTTATAATCTAATGCAGGGTTATGATACATAAAAAATAAAGTTGTTATCGAAAGACTGTCTCCAAATTAAATAGTAAGTGTTTGTATTTTTCGTTTGTTTGTATTTTTTACTAAAAGTAAAATTAACTGGGAATCAAGGAATTGACAGGGAATTGTGTAACATGAATTTAAGAACTGCCTGAAAATATGTAATGGGTAGAATTTCTTTCAGTGTTCATATGTGGAACAGTATTGAAATAGTACGGGTATTTTCCTCACATTGTAGCCGACAGATTTGTTTTTAATACTGCCTCCAAACCACGCAAGTCTTCGCTTATCTCAGTTTGCAGTCACAACGTTGACACACGTATATCATAATCTCAGTAATCTGAAGAACGTACAGGATTGTTGAACACGAATTATTTATTTTTTCAGCTTTCATTTCTTTTATTATCGCTATACTTAGCTGTACTATCTGTCTATCTATCTGTCATAATCATATGTTTCGTGCTAAAAAGAGATTCCTTATCTCTGGAGGTCGGTACTTATGATTTGTCCACTCTTCTGAAGACTACTGTTAGTAATTCCTAAAGCTCTTAGAGAAGTGATTAGGGAGTCATGATTGCTCACAAATTGAGTCTTTTTTCTGCTTGACACTGATCCTGTGATAGTCTCCCCACTTAATCCTCACTAGCAATTTGCCTATAGTTGCAGCTAACAGGAGGTGATTAGAGGGGAGTTGCCCACTGCCTTTTTACTTCTGTTGTAGTGGCATGTTAGACAGAGGCTAGTGAATCAAAGCTGTTTTCCTATTAACTCAACACCTCCTAATGCATTAGAGCCACTTTTATCTAATAACAGTGTTCAGCTTCTAGCACTATTCGAATGTTATTTGGTATTCCTTTCAAAACATCACAATGAGCATTTTTAAATTTGGAGAACAAAAAGTGTAAAGCAGAATACCCAAAGATGAAAGCAAAATAATGAAACTAACAGGTCTCATCTTTTATCAGCACATGCATGTAACCCCGATTAAAATTACAAAGAATTCTCTCCCTGCATCAATAGGCAAATAGACTCCACTTTCTCTAAACATTACTTTAATTGCAGTCCTGGTGACAGGTAACTGATGTGATACTTTTGAAGTGATAATGGCATACATTTACAAGTGAGAACAGCACCAATGAAAGGGTGATAATGAAGAGTTAACTTTTCCAAGTAGTAGTTACACTGAAGAATAATATGAAGGGCCTGAGTGAAAATTTTGAAATATTTACTTCTTTCTATTTTGACCCACCTGTGAAACATACCAAGTGGGCATTTATTATTTTATTGGTATGATACTGAATCTCCACCGTGAAGCTTACATTCTCTGGGTTTTATAAGTTTTATTTTTAAAAAAATAACATTGTTTTATACTTTACTATTTCGTTGAGAGTTCTTAATTATTTTTAATTAGTTTGCCTTAAAGAAAGTCTAGTCATGGATTTAAAAGAGCTCTGTAGGGATATACAATTTGAGAAGTGCCCAAAAGCAAGCTGACTTGGGTTTGGTTTTTGAGGTCAGTGAATAAATGTCCTTTTTTAAGATTCATTGCACGCATCACATAGAGTGCATATATGTAATGTTTTAATCACAATGTATTGGCTTTACAGAGTCTACCACTGGGCTAGAAGTTAAGTGTATGTTTGTATTACAGGCACTGTAACTAAGGTTACCATCCAAATTAAAATAGCAAGTTCAAATGCAAAAGTACAAAGGTGGCAGTTAACAAGAACATCTCCCTAACTGGTTGATTGATTGAGATGCAAGAGGTGGCATCTCTAGCTATTTCACGGTTTACCTAACAATCTGTTTATCATTTAACTTCTTTATTTCCTTTCTATTTTTGAGGTTCATTTTGCTGAGGATAAAGGTATATTTCAGGAAAACCTTAGTGAATATATTTTAATTTATGTGCTTTAGAGTATATAGTATAAGCAAGTTATATTTTAACATGCATTAACAATTTGAAGTAGACTGCTAAAATGTAGGAAAACGCTATTAGCTAGGTGTTGGCTTGGACTGAGCTACCTCATCCCACTGAGAGACACAGAAATGTCAAAAGTGTCACTTGTAATCACAATTCCCTATTTAATTTGGTCCTACAGGACAAGAATAAACAGAACTGGACAAAGTTTTCTGCTTTTAGATTGTTGAGAGATTATTTTATATGCAGTACACACTCACGTATAGATAGCTAAATATATGCATCTATGTGTCCTGAAATCATAAAACTCGTGTCCCAGCTTCTGAATTTGTCACAGGTCTATCATGTATTTTGTTAATACATCTTCAAGCACACATTTGCTCTAAAAACAATAAACATTGGTTTTTCTCTGTGACAGAATGCTATTTTCACGCTCAGGCTTTTGTTATTTAAGAGAAGTACAAAGTATGGAAAAATCCTAGAGCCGGTGTTTATGCCTCTTTTCATTTGACTGGCAAAAGCACATAGAGCAGTAACAATAGTCTAAATCAGGGTACTCCAGAATCACTGTTCCTTATTTTTCATTTCACACGCTGCTGTTGTCCTGTCTGGAGCTGTCAACTGTATGGTAAAAGCATCCCTGTTTATGAAGTGTGCCAGTCAAAAATTCTTATCTTGCGTTAAGTCCTTGGAAGCATGAGGTGTGATCATTAGGGAATCCAAGATGTAACGGAATTTTGTTATGGAACCCATTTTGCAGGATCACGGAACCCATTTTGATCAGGAACTGTGCTATCCTTTAGTCCTTGCATTTTGTCTTCAATTATAGATTGTGTTTCTCATTTTTAACATGGCTGCAAAAGTGTATCCCATAAATTTGCATAAGGAAGCCAAGTAATAACTCCTATCATTTATCTTCTTTTGTTGGAAATGGAAGACAGATAAATAAACTGTTTTCTGTTGTGTTTTCATTTGTGGTTTTTTCTTTGTGGCAAATACAAAACATTAAAATTGACATAAATTCTATTATACAGAAGCTGCTGAGCTTCTAGTATTATAAAGCCATAAGCAAAAAAGCCTTTCAGAACTATTTCTGAATTGGTTTTCATGCTTTTTGAAGGTACTAGATGCAGAACCATAGAAAATGTATGTAGTCCCTTCACAAGACACATTGCTGTAAACTACTGCCTGACAGGGCATCTGTCTTCCAGAGCTGTAGGACTGCTTAATATCCAGGACTTGGAAGTCTGTTTCGTTTATTTAAGTAATAAGTGTGCCTTGGTTGTAAGGTGAAATACTGCCAATTCATTTTTTAGAGGACACTGAAGAACAGCTTTTGGGTCCTATACTTCTGTGCCATTTTCATAAAGAAAAGAGGCTCTTCGATTCTTCTGAAGTACTGCTGGAATTTTAAATTTCCAGATTTATGCAGGTAAAACCTATTTTTAGTCATGGAAGCTCTTAATTGTGATAGGACAAAGCATTATTTTTGTATTTTTTTTAACTTAAAGATAATGGATTTATCTAAAAAGTAGATTTCTCTATCATATTAACAGACTTTGTAACTTTCTTAGTTAAACTTTTCTGCCCATCTTTTCTTTTTTGGAGGGCTTGAGGTAATGGAGGGTTGTAGCAGAAAGGTAAAACAGTTTTTAGTTGGTGATTGCAGCCCAGAAATGTACAAAGTCTATACAGATACATAGAAGTGCACAAAATCACTGTGTGAAAGGAGCAGGACTACTACTGGTGTTAGTTAAGGTGAGAAAAATAGTGAGGTGGATGAAATCTGAATGCATTCAGATTTTTTAATATTAACAGCTTGCTCTAGTTTACATAACAGTGAATTGTAAAACTGGACATCGTGGGATTTTATTCTTTCATCCTCAAAGTCTTTCATGCCCTACCTAGTCTAATGTAATACAGCATTTCTCCTGGGGTGTGCTGTGGTATCCCACGTTAAGGTTGTGGCTAGAAGTGATTTCCAATTCCAAGTAAATGCTCAGGACACATTGTAAGTCTGTCAGGATAAAAACTCTGTGCATACATTCTCCTCTTCAGCTGTCTCTGGAAGGAAAACCCAGGTGCATCAAGTAGAAAAGGACAAGGAATGCAGAGTTTTTCAGAATGCACCTACACTACAACGTGTCCAGAACCACAGTGAATCATAAATGAAGCACAGCTCTATTTATGGTTGCAGACACTCCAAGCTCCTGAGATGTATGGTATTGGTGTGCAGTTCCTTTTCTGTGTCTTTCAGTGAATCATCTGTTACCACATTGGTGTTCTGGTTCCTTCAAAGTGCAGTTCCTTGCTTCACAGTGACTGTGTAAATACCATTCTGATGTCCTGTTAGCCTAGTCTGTGATTTTAAGATAAAAATGTGAAAATTGGGAAGGGGGGGAAATAGCCTGCTTTGATAATTTCTACAAGAGAAAATTCAGTTTGGTCTCTAAGAGTAAAATTGAATTGTGTTGTAGTGAAGTATCATGAGTAATACAGACATGAACATCAGACAGCGACCAGGACAGAATATTACTTGTGCTTCTTTTTGTTTTAATTGTCATTTAATTGTCCTTTGGTGTACCTGATTGGACTTGGTTGTCTGGTATTTTTAGAGTCTCATTGTTAGAGTCTCATTTCAAAAGGCTTTTAAAAATTGCAGTGCAATGAGCAGTTCTGTTATTGAGGCCCAGACTGTACTTCAGCAAAGTCAGGTCTGTAACGTTCGTGTTACCACAATTTTATGGGTGGGGAGGGAGGGCAGGCTTAAATGATAAAAATAAATTATATGATACATCTCTGAATAACTAAGACTGATATTTTGACTGATATTGTGGAATTTTTATAATCAGCTTGTAGAGAATTCCCGCTTTTTTGAGCATGTATTAAAAATTATAGCAAGCCACAGTGTTTCTGGCAACTTTTATGTCTGTAGTCTACAGAGGACAATCAGCAAAACGCTGATTGAATCTTCTTCTTTTGTACCTCCCATTACTCTCTTGGGTAGAGGGTTGCTTCTGACGGAGAGTGGGACAATATGGCTCCAGACCTCATGCACCTCGCTGCAAATGAATAAGGAAGTCCTGCCCTTCCTTGGACCCGTGTGTTTGTGCAGCTCTTCATTGAACCAATTCATGAAACTCGTCTGGGTGAAGCGAACCAATTGGCTTCGGGTTAATTTACCAGTCTTGTTCACCCATATTCATACACAGATTTGGGTCAGTACATGTGAGAGGGCACTGCAGAGGTCAATGTGGGCCATTAGAAGCTGCAAGGCTGGCACCAGCTTTTGGGAACAGTCTCTTCTTCTGTAAGCTTGTCACTGAACTATGGCATCATTAGAGAAAGGAAAGAAGACAAAGAAGTATAAGGGATTGGGTAGTTTCAGGAATGTTCTTATGTTGCCTGTGACCATACGAAATATTGAAAAATACATCCTGTGCTAGTATAAATTCGAATCGGGGCAGCTCAGAACTGCATTTGGAACCTGAAATGTCCTGTATGGGATATTCGAAGTCCTTTCTTACTTAAATCGCAAACTTGTTGTGTTTGGGCAATGGCCAGTGCTATGGAAATGGAGTCTCAGCCTTGAAGCTTTCTAATACAGCTGTTAGCATATGAGGGGGTGTTGGTTGGTTGGTTGGTTCATTGTTTGTTTGGTTTTTTTTCAATACCACTAAATGTTTACCCTTTTTTCATTTAAATTAGTTAGGGCGCAGAATTGAGTACATTATTCACTTCTTTCTTTCTTGTTCCTGAAATTGTGGTTTGCTTACAGAAATGGGTATATGTAAAAATAAACCCAAAACCCTATCTAAGCGAGGAACATTGACAATATAAGGCAGAACTTATTCTGGGGACTGATTTGCTCTAAAACATTATTCAGCTTTATAAGAAGCTTCTACAGAGTGTTAAGAATACTTTTATTATTTGAATTTTATGGTATAGTTTAAAAACTAGAAAATTTATGGCATTTTTTGTTGGGAAATAGTGCTTTAATCTTAAATGGTAGCGACCCCATTGCTAATATTTTAGGGTGTATCTGTTGTTCTTTGGTCAAGTGTTCTTCCTCAGAACTGACTGGTGTCAGATGTTTCAGGGGCAAAGACCAAGTAGTAAGTAGATGAGAGAGAATGTGCCTTTTGTAAAGATTTTTGTCTTAATCCTCTGCAGACAGATGTTAATGTAAACTGTAAAATGTAGTATCTGTATGATATCTGGAAGTTTTTCCCTTTAAAAAATGTGACTGTTTATCAACTTCAGCCACTCTGCTCCTTGCGAAGTTCTTTCTCTTAAAACATCTAAATGCTTTTATGATTTCTGAATTTTCATATATGTAAGACCCACAGTTCACTAACTTTTCCTATCTGACAATCCATTTTTACCTCTTCCCTGACAGGTGGACACATAACCCGTTTGCTCTTCAGTGTCAGAGAGGGGGACATGCATATTCACTGCTTAGAATTTTACTTCATTAAGAAGTCCCAGACACAATGTATTGTTAAACAGGGATTACCTTGTGAAGAACTGGTCTAAGAAAACAGAAACATTTGTAAAGTCAGCATGGCTATGCTAATAATTTTGTTCACAGAGGCATCAAGATCTCAATTTCCTGACAGTGATGAGTCTATTTCTTTACAACAATAGAAAACACCAGATTGCACTGGGATATCAAAGTGGGAGATAATCGCATCTGAAAATGCTTGCTGTCTTTTCTCTCATACCTGAAAAAGTTAGTTGGTTTCAGTGATTCTATTATTATATATGCTTCTTTATATAGAATAGTAAAAAGTAAGCATTTTTGCCCTCTCTTGCATCAGTTTTGTTGCTTTCCTGAGGAACTTTTATGGTTACCGTTTTTATTGTGGGAAATTTTAGGGATTTGGCAGAGTGAAAGTTATGGGCAAAGATTGTTTTTCAGCCTCATCCTTTGAGGGCTACCTAAAGATAGCAGAACTTTGGGGCTATATTTTGAACATTCATCTGTAAGATTGATAGAAAGAGTTTTTGCTTCTGTAATGGGCTGACTAGAAGTCTCTTGAATAGCTAGAATAACAGCCACATGAGAAACGTGTTGATCTAAACCAAAATAAATTTGGTTTGCAAACAGAGCCAACAGTCTTTGGAGAACTGGTGTAACATGTGCCCAGTGAATGATATTTCAAGTAAACAAGTAGTCATGTTTTACTTCTCTGTTCCTGAATGTTTTTACACTAAACCTAGATGGCAGACGATGTGAATACGGTTTATACGTGCTACAAATGGACAATGCAGTGAGGATATGCAGTTCAGAAATAAAAAAAATACTTGTGTTGGATCTACACAGTGCATTAGGAAAAGTCTTTTGGCTTCTGAGAGCCATCATGAACTCAAAAATCCATCTGAAGTATTCCTGATACACCAGCTGCCTGACACGCAGTCTAGAAGAGAGGTAATCTCAGGGGATTGTGGGCAACACCCACAGGAGATTGTATGCCTCAGTAGTGAGTGTATCCAAAGCTCAATATAACTTATTCCATTACTGTGACAGTATATACTGTAGCTTGTATAAAAAATATTTGCACCACCAGCTGTCTCATTGCTCTAAAATATATAAAACCAGTATCCACTTCAGAAACATAATAATGACAGCCTTCTGCTCCTGGCTGCTTCACTGCAGTGTTTTAGTCAGGCTTACTTCTAGCATTTCAAAACTCAAGATAAAAACAGCAATGGCTACTAAATGCACAGAGTACGTGTTCCTCTCAGGACGTTTGTAAGTTAAACAGCGTAGGAGGCTGGAAAGTTTTTTTGAGGAATGTCATGTAGTTTTGCTTTCTTTCCAGATTCTTCACCAATTTTACACTCAAAATCTAGTTATGGACAAAAAGGATGAGCAACTTGCACATAAACCCAAGAATTTATTACTAATGTAATTGAAATCGTAAGTCTAATCAAAGATTTATTAATAGTACAGGTTTAGTTTTTACAAAAAGAGAAAGAAATAGAAAATAAACTAGTACAGAGCAAGTCTCTATAATAATAACAACGCAATTAAAATTGCCTGAGTAATTTATGTCCTCCATTTAGCAAATGGGGACATACAAGTGGTTTTTGGTGACACCTAACAGGGTTGTGTCAACAAATCTAGCCTTTTCAGAGATGTGAAAGGAGCTTGGAGACATTATCATCACAGAAGTATGTAAAACTGTGGGATAGTGCTACCTGTTATTTCATAGATACATTAGATGTCATGCTGTAAATACCTTATGGAAGTCTATTCTGCGTAGTGTCCTGTTATTTGCAAAATACGTTGTATTCTATAGCAGCTTAGTTTGACCAGTGGCAGTATTGAAAGTGGTGTGCATATTTTTGTAAGCATATATGTCCAGTGTAGAAACTTGAGTTGCCTTTTCCTTCTGTTTTGACTGCCAGAGTATCTTTTCTGTATGTAAAAAAAAATCATACCAGCTTTTAGTGCTTAAATCTCCTTTTTTTTTTTCTCATCAAGATATTAATGTTGATTCTTTCTGCACAGAGATAGGAAGGCAGCAATGTTTAGAGTTGTCTGTTACATAGAGTCATAGCAGAAATAACATATAGTATCAAATGCCTTATTTATATTTCATCAAATCCACTTTTTCTGGGATCAGCTTTGACAATAAATGAAAAAGTCTTTTCTGTTAAAGGGAAGTATTATTTAGTAATGTTTTGAAGTTGGAATGGACATATGCTATGTGTTCCGTGACTCCTCCTCCTTGATTTCTATTGTCCACAGCATTCGGGTAACACAGTTAGATTTCCATTAAACAGCAAGAAAAGTCTGTGTGTTGATGAAAAGCAAAACTGTATTATCTCAGCCGTCTGTTCGTTATGGGGAATGATAGCATGGTAAGTAAGTACTAAAAGTAACAAATAGCTGTGCTGTCTGATTTGTCAAAGGATGTGTTTAATTTGGTTTGTGTATGAGTGTTTGAATTTTCCAAGTTCATGGGCTTGGAAAGCACCTCACCATAAACTATCCAGAAGTTTAATTATCTTATTCTGTTAGGTTAAATTACTAAACAGCTTCTTCAAAGATGCTGTTCTGTGTTTGAATAAATATAATATGCAAAAATGTGAAAATTGCTCCTAGTATGATACCCAAGTGGGATACAGTGGCTTTGTGGTGTCATATTTTGAGAAATTATTTAAAGACACACAAAAGGACACTGTCACTCTGTTATTAATGTTAAAAATTGTTGATGCTCTGTGCAGTGTGTTTTTCTAATTAGAGGAAAGCTGTAGAGTACCATTTCCATAATCGACATGGGAACAGAAACTCAGCAAAATTTCATGTATTTGCAGTGAAACTGCTCCTCAGCAACATAAAAATGGCTTTTATAACATAAAGGCTGTAATTAGAATAAGTCAAATCAGTTGGAAACGATTAAAGCCAGAACAGGCTAAGCTGCCTTCTAAATATTTGTCTGGAGATTAGCCCTACTCTTGCAGCCCCTGAGAAGCATCTTTGATTTACTTATAATGCTTGACGTGGCAAAGATAATCCTGCAGAAGGCAAATGAACACAAATTTAGATGTGCTGTTAGGCTCTCTGTCGATTTGACAGGAGGCAGCATATTGGAAGTGATGTTGGAGAAATGAGCATAGGGTCACATTAGACAAATTGCTTAACCCCCACCTCCACTCCCCCCCAACCCCCACCCCCCGGCTCCGATCATCAATTTAAATTCTTTTAAAAACCTACTCATTCTTTGAAGCTTTTAGGATGCACTTTAGAAGTCCACGTGGAATAATTTTCCACATGTCTATGCGACAGTTGATGTGAGTCTTATTGTATTTAAAATTATAGTCCTGAGATGGAACTTTCTGCTTGTTGCTTGTCTGACATCAGCTATTAAAACACAAGTAAAGCTTGGCAGGTATAAATTTGAAGAAGAAAAGAGATTATGTAAGAAGATCAGAATTGTTAATATTAATCAGCTACTTGTGGAAGAATGGTGGTGTGCTCTGTAAAAGAGTTCTGTTGGGAGAAGAAACAAACAAACCAGCCAGACGTTGGGTAGCCAGTTACTTACCGACACCCCTTTACTTCACTTTAGATAGCTGGAAAGGAAAAGAGATGTAGAACTAATGCTGATGATAGCTTGTAAACAGGGACTGGCCGTTGTGTTGGCTTGTAGATTTAATGTCATCAGCAAAAAGTAACTGTTATGAAAGTCAACCTGTATTTTAGGATGATGAACCCCTATGTTATTGTTAACCCTTGACTGCACATGGTATAACGGTACAGAATGGTGCAAAACTGTTAAGTATGTAAAGCTGGATGATTTGAAATGAGTTTGAAACATTAGTCGACTTCTTGGTGTAGATCGAATTTTTACTTTGCATAGTTTTCCTCTCATTTATAATCTCCACAGCATCCCAAACTTTTTGTTTAGCTGGTGAAAATATAATCAGTCTAATGTATTCTCTTACTGAATTTTAAACAAGACCATTAAAACTCCTTTAACGTGCTAAAGTAAGCTTCAGAGAGGGTTTCCATTTCATCTTTATTGAACTGAGGCTATAGCACTCCTTCCCTTTGCACCACAGTGAGAGGCTGTCAATAATTCAATAGCCGTGGCCTTGATGGGCCAAGGCCTAACTTAGACTTTAAACAGAGCCAAGCAGCTTGTCAAAGTGTGATGTGCTGTCAATGCCTGACTGATCTATACTGCATGAATTCTCCCTCAGCTCTTGATGTATCACTGAGAATAAAAAGAAAGCAATTTTAGAAGTAGACCTAGTGGGAAGCACCTGTTTGTTTGGAATTTTTACTAAGGGAAAGTTGTCTTACTAATGAAGCTCAATGAAGTCATTGCTTAGAGGACCCGTGCTAAATTCCTGTCTAATAGCATCGGTGCGTTTCCAGTGTCTTCAGGAAAAGATGTCACAATATTTGTAAATATGTTAGTGCCTTAGAGCAAGTTCACTTGGAGCAATACTTAATAACTAATGACAAGTAACTGCTTAATCCAAAATTACCAATTTACATCTTTCAGTTTTATTGATACTGTACTATTAACACTCAGTATTGCAGTAATGAAACTTTTTCATAGCTATTTATTTTCATTTTTTTTCCCCACACAGTAACTGACATACGTGACGCATTCATACTCAATCTAAATGCTCTACGTTGAATTTGCTTATATTTTATAGTTTACTCGGAATCTGAAAAAAATGCTTTTTTTCCGAAGAAAATAGTTTAGAAAAAAATGAGCTGATGTGGTAACTAGTTGTATTCTAGTTCTCTTAAACTTTATATGTAAATATAAAAGCAGAATTATACCTAAGGTGCCTTTGAAAAGGTATAAGAAAGCTTAAATAAGACTTTACAATATCTGTCTAAAAACCAAAAAGCTAGCATTATTAAATGTGTACTTAGTTATATTTTAAAGCATTTGAATTTCAGTCTTTGTGTTGCTAAGCTTCTCGTATGATAAGATTTATTGGTATTTAAAAGAGAAAAGTAACATTGCTGTTCTCACTGTAAAGGCCTTTATTTTGTCATTGTTTTCTTTACAAATCCATGTTTTTTGAAGTTTCCATATCTGCAGAAAGTTTCATGAGACAGGTGGGTTCTCAGCCTTCAGGTAATTTTTTGAGAGACATGAGAGACTAATAGAAAAATAAATGAGGGCCTTTTAATGTTTTAGAAATGCTGAAACCTTGTGCTAGTGGGTTTGATAAAGTAATTTTTTTTGAAAGCTTGTTAGATGTTTAATCTTAAATAGCTTACTCCCTAAATTCTCATTTTTCAGAAAACTTGAATTTCAATATTTGATCGGTGTTGATGATATTGTGGCTTTGGACCTTTGCACAGGGAAGCAGAGGAAACATAGCATAAAACATGGTTGAGAATATTTCTCATCTAAGATTTTATTTTAGTGGTGTGGGTGCCTCATACTCCAGGATGTAACTAGTTGAAATCCCCACTGAAGACTGTTGAGTGGAGAAAAAGTCAAAATTTCAGTAAAAACAAAACAATTGAAAAAGGTACTGTTCTTTTCCTGTTTGGTAAGCTGTTCCTTAAACTACCCATTAAATGGTCCTACGCCATTTTAGTGCAAAGAAGAGACTGATTTGCTTAACCTGCAGCTGAGTATTGTGTGTAGGACTGTTGATCTGTGATGATGTTCATGTTGATGCTAGAGTAAGTAATACTGTGTATTGAGCAATTAGGCAACAATCTTTGCATGAAACAAACTTCACACTCCATCAGTTTACCTATGTTGCCTGAGGTGCTGTATGCTCATTGCACTTGACAATGTGGTAAAGTAATTATATTGGTGCAACACTTTTTGTAGTAATAATCTTTTTATTAGAAAAATTGTGCATGACAGACTTCATAATGTTTGGCAGTGTCACAGATCACGACTAAAATTCAGGTTTTGGCCTGTGATCTTCCAAATAATTAATCCTTCCAGATTAATTAATTACTTTTGACTCTCTGAGTGTGTATTTGTACAGAAGTAAAGAAAGCAAAATAATGAGTTTTTCAATTTTGACTTTGAAAAATGCTGTAGGCCTTGATGCTATGTTGCTTTGAGTGATGGTGAATGAGGTTGTTACACACCATCATAAGATGAGCAGAGAATGGACTTGACAAGAATAAGAATGTATCCTGTACGTAGTGCTGTGTATAGAGTGCAAGCAAGGTGAAAATACAGGATTGAATATTAACGTGCTTGCAAAAATACAGGTTTAAAGATGCTCCTCTGAGATTGGAGTGAGATGAGGGGCTTCTTCACTTTACATTCTTGAGTTAACTGGGCCAGTAGAATTTGGTTAGTTTTCAACAGATGATCTGCAGAAGGATTAGACTGTGCATCATATCTAGACTGTTTTTTGCAACCCCGCATTCAGCAAGACGCTCCTCAGATATAGAATATGTTATCTGGGCAGACAGCTATATCTCAATAGTTGTGCCATGCATGCGACAGTAACGTTTGTTAGAATTAAGCTCTTCTAAGACCAGTTTTAGCAATTGCCCAGTGAGGCTTTCCTCCTCCCCTGTACAGAAACTGGCAAACAGGTACTGTTGTAGCACTCACTAGCTTTTGTCATCATGGGTCTGGGGGTGGAAATCCACTCTTTGTGGACCTTTATAGTTCTCCTTGTTATGTTAAAGAAGTAAGGAAGCTTTTGCAATTACCCCAGGATATTTTGATCACCAACCTGCAGAACTGTAGATAACCATGACTTTCAAATGCCATTGTCTGAATGTAGGCATTTGAAATTGGGCTACTTTTTTATGTACCTAACTTCAGACATGTAATTTAGAAGGTATTAGCAAGGTTTCCCAGCTAGCACTCATAGGAAAAGTAAGGATTGTTGTATCTAGGGACTTTAGCAAATGACAGAAAAGGTACACAACATATAACAAAAACCTAGTTTATTTAATCAATATTTATTATGACACAAACAAGAAGAAGAAGAAAGGAAATCTTTGCTGGTTTTTTTTTTCTCTCCCTGGTGATGCCCCCCCGCCCTTTTTTTTTTTTCCTCTCCTTGGGTATTTTAGGTATCTCAGGTGCTAAAATTACCACATGAAATACCAAATGCATCCCTACGTGAGTGAGTTCTCCCACATACGTATCTGCTAGCCTTAATCCTGCACATCTCGATTTCTCTTTGGATTTTAGCAAGTGTTTGATAGTTGTTACTCATAGGTACCGCTTGCTAATGTAATCAGAAGAGACTCCACTAGGTTTTCTGATATTACCTTTCAGCGTAGAACCATCTAAGCCTTACAAATGAACAGAACTATGTTAGCTTTGGTGTACAGAAGGAACTGCATTTGTGGAACCCTGGGTGTAGCGTAAGCTTGGAAACAGCCTTGCTTATTGCACAAAATCATTAGAAGCTCTGTATCTGGGAAACACAAGGAACTCGAATGGCTAGGTGAAAGTGAATAAAAATGAGGAGGCTCGCAAACTGCTTTTGCTCCAGGGCTAGTTTTAATGAGCTTGTCCCTAATGAGTTGTCCCTGCAACTAGCTTCAGGCCTAAACAGATGAGGCAGGGGTTCTGCTAAATTTTTGATGGGATTTGCACTGGTTTTATGAGAGAGCAAGCAGTAGAGAGTGCAAAGTTGTGTCATGAATCTTTTACAAGACTGGATTGTTGTCCGTCTTGTCAATAGGGATTGTAAGACCTGATAGCTAATAGAAGACATGCCACATGCTTGTTGTACTGACAAACTTGAATAAATAAGGTAGCATGTGTGTCGTGGGAAGATTTGGTTTTTCAGGAGCAGGGACTCAATGACCAATATACGACTCTTTCTAAAAATTACTATCATCATGTATTATTGAATGATTACAGAATGGTGGTGTTTGCAACCAGGTATAGTCATTTACGGAACCAGACTGTGTTTGGATACGGGGGTCAGTAAGGTTTACCGTGGACCACTTTGTATTTGTTCTAACGCAAAGATGGATTAAACAAAATCTGTTATTATTTGATGCTTTTATGTTCCAAGACTTGTATTGGTAGTTCAATTTTATTTTTAATTATATGGATTTCTATTTGTGTTTTATTAGCAGTTTGTTAGCTCCAGAAGTAAAATAGAATTTTTATTGACATTCTCTCAATTTGAGAGACTTTTTGATGTTTCCAATATATCTATTGTTAATATGAAAAACTATCAACAAAAATATTTCTTAGGTTTCATTTATTCAACAAGATTTTCCTAGTGCTTAAGTGGTTACAAAAATGCATGTTAGCAGCCTTTATTACATGTAGAAGAGTGTTCTTTTCCTCCATGCGTGGCACCCGTGTTGCACTGCACCTATGTTGATCATGTAACAGATGTAAATAGGCCTTGCTTTCCTGAGCTGCTTCTATAGAATTTCACATCAGCTTTTGACAGTCAGGGTCCGGTGTGAAAGTTTGTCTTAGGTTAAAATCTGGAAGTTTACAAGTTTTGTTTCCACTGCATAAGTGTTGTTTGGAAAGTGTAGGAAAAACATAGCTTCTTTGAAAATTGGTATTTTTTAGATAAATTAACTTCTTAAGTTGTTCCTTAAGTGTAGTTTGAATCCTTGTCTTCCGTATCATTTTCTTTAAAATACAAGTACAGGTCCATGATGGAGGGAACATGAATATGTAAGTTTGGGTTTTACAAAGCTAAATTAAAATGTACATTTGGGGAATAAAAATTAAAATAATTAACAAAGATATTCTTTTAAAATGATGTTACTCTTTAAAGTTTAGCAACTGATTAATGGTTGCATTACAAATTTCTTGTTTCTTTAAGTGTAAACAGCAGAAACACATTAATCAATGAATTCAAAGATTATCATGTTCATATATATATGAATCTACCTCTGTAGTATTTAATTAATGGAAATGGAAAGTGACGATAAGTGAGACCAAGACTTAGCATGCCATGTTTCTGTTGTGTCAGGTCTTTGTTTCTTAAAACATAACATTTTTCCTCTGTTATGTTTTAATTTCATTCTTTCTTTTTTTCCCTGGTGCTGCTTATTTCTTCCATGCTTATTTTTGCTGCTTCAGTCTCCGGATCTAACTCTCCATTACTTCTTTTTCTAATACTTGATCTTTATAAGGTAAACTGAGGATAAAGTATGTTCACATGAGCAAAAGCTGTAGAGAGAATGGCTAAAATGGCTTGTCAGAAGTAGCAGGGAGGACAGCAGAACTTGCCAACATAAACCTGTGTAGTATTACACGGGAGAAAATGAGTCAAAATATTTGCAAAGACTATGCATGACTAAAATAAGCTTTAATAAATGACAAGATTCGTAAAAGTGGACTCCCTAAAAGACATTTGATACAGTATTGAGTAGAAATGGCAGGTCCATGAATGAAATGAGATGATGAACACCTGAATCAAAATTTAAAATTATTTCTTTCCAGTGTTAGCAATGTATTGGGTTTTCTTTGTGAAATATCAGAGTACTCCACAAACAATTTTTCTTATCAACATTCTAGGGAACACCGTTTCATAAAATGTGCTGAAAGAGTAGCGATATTTCATTTTGGTCAGCTCTCTAGGTTTTTAATAAATGGTGTGTACCTTCTGCTGTCACCATCACATTATAGACCCTAAGTCACGTAGCAAACTTTCAAAAATATTATTTCCAGGTATTATAATAGGTCAAATTGTTTTGCTTAATTGTTCTTCCTTAGATATCCTGAGTACTTTGCAATTCTTCAACCTATTTTATCACAGCTCTTTCTTCCTTGCCTCCTGCTGTATCTGCATTTGTTTTTCTTACAGCTAGAAATTAAACCAAACAATTTCTGCTGAATTTGCCACGTATATACAGTACATTATATACAGTGAATGTAGGAGATTTGGGGAAAACACTGTTTTATTAATTCGGATAGATAATATAACTACTTTGACTGAAGGGAAAGTGTATCTCATTTTAAAACTTACAATTTTAAGCTCTGTCTCCAAATCAATGTTTGAAAAGCCTTGTAGGAATAAAGTTCCTTTAAATTTTTTCTAGTTCAAAAGCAAAACAGCGGGGAGAGGTAGGTGTCGTCACAGATTTATTTAACACACTCTTCAGAGACAAAAGTAAATTCTTTTAGATTAAAAAAACCCCAAAGTTAGGTTTTCTGCTGGTCAGGTCACTTCTGAAGAAGACAAAAATAATGAGCTTCTATTGCTAATTTTGGTTAATGTAATTTTCTCAGTGTTTTCAATTACTGCTATTAGTCAGTCCAAACAGTAAAGATCATAAGCACAGGGGAAGCATTCAGTACATCCTCCAGGGGAGCATAATGTCAGCTGCTCTGAAGGACATAGATTGTAACCATACTTCAGGGAAAAAAAGTTCTTCATTTGCGTTTTGGAGGGACTGATTAAAGAAGGGAAGCAACTTTGATGGTCTGATCATTCTAATTGTATTGTTGCTTAATTTCATACACGTAGATTGTTGCTAGATTCCCATTGCTTTCAGTAGTGCGTGCATGTGAGATGGACAAGTTTCTATTCTCTTACTGGGGTAGATTCTTCCTAAGTATTTGTGTTTTTCCTGAAATCTGTGGGGTTCACTTTTGGGCAGATGCGTTATCACGTTTTCATTCCAGAATCTGTGATTTCATCAGGAAGAATGTATGTGAAGCTTTTGTTGAAGCTTTTGTTCCTAGAGATATGGGGCATACCCTATTATTTTGAGTACCAAAGAGTAATCCTCTTGTCTTCCTTAAGAGTTTTCATAAAGCCAAATTTAGATACTAAAATAAATAGCCAAATTTTCAGAAGAGTTGATGATTATGAAGGATCCTGGTACTTTTAAAAAAAAGTTTACTTTTCCAGGTCCTAAGTAGAAACTAGAAACTAAGCTGTTTTTTTTAAACCTGGCCTTTATTTTGAGACTGAGTGAATGAGAATGGGTTTGCTTATTCCCACCTAAGATAGGAACCAGGTTGACAAACTGGAGATTGTTTTCTCCATTTGCTTGAGTTTTCTATGTTTTGGTTTTCCATTTGGGCCTTCTGAGACATGGATAGTCTTTGCCTTTTCCCATTCTGTCCCAAGATGTGGCTGTCATCAAGACAGCAGGAGAAATTAGTACTTTGCGTGCAGTTTTAGTTATTGTAGTCCATTCTTAAACTAATTTTAACAATAAAAAGTATGGGTTTCTGTAAGTTACCATAATGTATTTCATTTAGGGGTGCAATACAAGGCAATGATTTTGCATTCTAAGAACTAAGTAGATTTAGTTTTGGCTTTTTGATGAACTTTTCAGTCAGCAGCAAAAACTAACCCTTTACGTATTAAGTTGGGGACTGGAAAAATGACAGTAAATTCCTAACTTTTCTCCCTTGCTGCAGTAAGTCTGTACCCATTGGCCTTTCAGGTACACAACAAGACTTCCTCTGTTCTCCTGATGAGGACAGAGTTGAGGAAAAGGTAGAGCAGGTGCTTTCTTAAAAACACATGAAATTATTTTGCATGACCTGTATGAATGCCAAATGTATGTAGTCTTACAGTAATTTTTAATATATTTATTATCCTTCTTTCATATATTTTGTCCCCCAATTTTAGTATTTTTTAAATCCTGCATGCCTAGAGGATTTTCCTAAAAATTAGTTAACTAAATAAATACGTGTGTGTGCAAGGTTGTGTTCTAGCTTGTATTAAATTTAAAGCAATATAACTTTGGTGGAGTCATAAAAGATTTATTTCACAGGTAAAGATTTTCATGCTGTGGTTTTCTTTTGTACTTTTAAAATGGCTCATGACAAACTCTTGGGCTGACAACATAGCAACATTGCTTGTATATCAAGTAGATTGGCCCAGAGCGAGTTTTTCTCCTCCAAACCAGCTTGGTTCACTGTTCTCACAGGACCTCTTCAGTTAATCCCATTACACTGTGCTCAGTTGCTGGTGTCTCTACTCAGAGAAATGCGTAGAGGAATTGGAGATTTATATGTATTTTTAGTGTCTCGAGGTATGGATAGTGGTCGTCAGCCTCCTTTGGAAATATTAAAAAGCTGGTTGGTTGACTTGATAGTCTGAGTGGAGCAAGAACATAGGTAAATTTGAGTTATGGATCTGAGTTTCTCTTGATGACTGCTGTTTCCAGCATTATTCGTAGGAAGGTGTCAGTTTTAGGAGATATCATGAGGTATTCAAGGAACTCGGTTATTTGAATAATAGTAAAAATGGGTGTTATAATACCGATAATGAAATTAGGTTTATTGACTTCATTAGCTAATTTTCCTTTCTTCCTTCGACCAGGCTCACTGAGCAGTACACTGTAAGCATGCTATATACTCCATCACAGCCATACGCAGGCTGTACCAAATACTTATCTTTTTCAGCTGAGACCACTGGCCAGACCTCCTCCTCACCTCCCAATTCCCTAATCTAATCTAACTCTGTGGGGTTTATGGGGGTTCATTTAAGCAGCAGAAGCTGTGCTATAATTGTTACATGTGCCAGCAGCGATTTGTACCATCTGGGTATGAAAAAAGAGGCTAGTACTACCACGGAGAAAGATCTTTATTCTATTACTAAGCCAATATAATTCAAAAGCGGCTGCAGAGCAATTGGAAACTGAGAAATGGGCAGCTATGTAGTTATAGTGAAATGTCAAAGTATAATGAAACAAGGGAAATGTACTGCTTCATGATATGAGCCAAGTTACAAGCAGGTGGCAGCAGTAAATATGTATATAAATAACAATATGGATGAAATGTCAAGGTTTCCAGCTGGCTTTGTAAAGGCATTTCAGGAATATTATACTTAGAGTAACAATATAGTTTGACAATTTAATACAAATATGTATAACTTCAAAATGTGTATATTTATATTGAGGGCTTAGGTATCCTAAGGTTTCACATGTAAAATTTAGCTTCTGGCCCTACAGAATCACAGAATGGTAGGGGTTGGAATGGACCTTCAGAGATCATCTAGTCCAACCCCCCTGCCAAAACAGCCTGATAGTTTGTGAAACCTCAAACCATACTGTGTGTTTTATGGGAGACTTGCTTCCGTCTAACACCTTGTTATTCCACATAATGAAACCCGCAATGTTTCTACTGTACAATTTTGAAAATGAATACAGATTAAGACAACTTGTCTATAGTGTTACAGAACTCTATGTGGAGACCTGTTTCCATGCCAAGCCTGTAAACTTACATGTGATGAAAAATGCAGTCAGGGTCTTTGCTGGCTGTGACAGAAGATCATACAGACAGACCTTTCAAACTGGAGAGCAAAAAATTTTCAGGGTGCTTTTTAGGACGTTTCAGTCTCCAGCCTGAAGTTCTAGCTTCCACTATCAATTCAATAACATTATTAGCTTTGAAGAAAGAAGTTCTCTGTGATCAACATTATAAAAGTTTCACAATAGAGAGCATCAAAGAAAGAAGAAAAAGCATTTTAAAATAGATTTTTTTGTATTTAACATGTGACAGTTCATACCACCTTCTCTGAAAGAGTTCTGTCAGAGTCAAATGGAGGAGGAGAAACAACGCTGACATGTTTCACAAATGTTCAATCCAAGTATTCGTAGTTAAGTCGCAGTAGCCAGAAAGTCCCAAATTGATTAGAAAAGTGGATAATACTGAAAATGACCTCTTAACAAAGTTTCCAAAGCCAAATAGATTAACAGTTGTTAAAGAAAGCTTGTGTTCTATTTACTGAGTAGATCCTTTAGAGAACAAGCACTAGCACTCCCTTGGCTTCATCATTTTCACCTCGATTCTGTGTCCTGAAGCTAAAGGAACTTGTTACATTCACATTGCAGCATTGTGTAAGCATGAGATGACCACAAGTTAAACTGGTTTCAACACTGTCATATTATAGGGATAAATTAATAGAATTCTGACAAGAACTAGGAAATTATGCTCCAACTGTAATACTTTTATCAGTCTAGATACTTTTGAAAGCCAAACAGGGAAATTATGAAGTCCTTAGAACTAGAGATGACCGATCTGCTAACAGTAGTTAATATAGGAGGTGCTGATGGGTTACGGTCAAAATCAACTTAAAACCAGTTAGTGAAGTTTTGTAACCAAAGCAAATCACCTTATCATGCATAGTCACTTAAGCACATCTGTTACGTTGATGTATCACTAGTTTTATGGACCTGGATTAATTCCAGAGTAAACAGTGAGCTCTCTGCTGAAAGGCTGTAAACATAGATACAAGTCATTCATCTAGAAATCCCCAAGCATAGTTTGCCAATGGGCTAAGTGCCTCAAGTATTTTACCCTTTTTGATGTAGCAAGATGCTAATATTCATGCTGTAATAGTGAGGATGACTAGGGGAAGAAGTGGTAAGGTTTTTTTCTTTCATCACTAGTGGTTAAATTTGCTTCCCTCTAATATTGAAGTACCATCAATCGTAAAGTTGTGCTGCAAATTTATGAAATGCTCTGAATTTACTAACAGTGAAATCGACAGTTTTCCACAATGGAAGTCATCCAACGTGAAGGTACCCAGCCAGGTGTATATGTATCTTCTAAAATTAACTACCATACTTGTAGCTCCTTTTCAAAATCAGATGTGAGGCCATAGATCAGACAGATCACAGGGTCTAAAGTCATTAATTACATTCCAACTGTATTTATCTGATTTTTAGAGTCTTTCTGGCCATCTCAAAATATTTGAACTATTTGTTTTTTGAATTTAACCTTTCACCTTCCTTCCTTTTTTTCATCTTGTGGCCTTTGCTTTGACACAGACAAGATTTTACATATTGCTTTCAGTTAGCAATACCTTGCTATTTTGGTCATGGTATTGTTAAGACAGTTATGAAGTGATTAAATTTTTGTTCAGAAATTCACACACACTGGGAACAGGTTCAAAACTGCAAAATGAAATTTTGGGGTTTTTTGGTTATTTAACGCATGGTAATACTGAAAGTATATCCTGAGATGTGGAAATGGCTACATCTTAATGCTGTCAACTCTTTATTAAAATGTGATAGGTAAGGCCTTTTGTTGTGCTCCTTTTTCAGTGTTCAGTGAGTTCATAAAACATTGCTGGGGTTTGAACTCTTTTAGTCCAAAGAACTGCAATTTCATTTGCCTCTGATACCTTTCAAATACAAGAGTGGGGAATTTTCTGTCTTTTCTTTATTCAGGCCCCTAAATAATAACAAAGAACAGCTGTGCAATAAATGTTTTCAACAGGTCAATGCTACTGCATGGAGAATGTAACTGATACTACAGAAGAGTTTTAAACTGTCTGATACTAAAGATGCACAAAAATCTTGCTTGTCTAGAAATCCTAGAGTATTAGATATAAGACATGGAACAACAGACAATTACTACTGAGAAAAAAAGGCAAATCCAAGTGAATTTATAGAGGAACTTATTTCAGCAGTGCTGATACAAATTCAAAAGGCTAACCTTTTACATATTGAAATAAATCACTGGGTCAGTGTAGGAAATGTAAAGGTGGCCCAGTGGGAAAGAGAATATAATTCTTATTAGGCGAGGTGCCTTCTATAGAACTAAGTTGAGGAAGATCTTGGAAATTATACAAATTAATATGTAACAATTTCAAGAGTTCGTTTCCAGGTGGCAACCTTAAGATGAAAAGGAATTGGTGGAGGAGAAGGCTAGCTCCAGTTTGTTCGGAGTCATATGGGAATTATTCTATCTTGGGTAAATGCGGGCTAAAAAGTGTGAGTTCAGCCTAGCAAAAATGAGGAATAAGTAATTTAGGTTTAACTATAATGGCATTTTCATCTGTTAAAATCGGAATGGATTTGTTGTGCAGCTTCCCATCACTTCTTAACTTGTATCTAACATCTAAATGTAATAGTACTGGATCCATGCCTAAGCAGAAGAAAAGGATAGTATCTTCTGTAGAGGTCAGTTTGGGTATTTTAGGCTAGGGTTGGATGCAGACTATAACCTTACACCCAAGCAATGGAAAATTTTGGTTTGTTTTTTTTTTTCAATTTAGAATCTGAATTTGGAATCTGAATCTTCTCAGTGTTAGGTAGCATAATCCTCAGGGATCTAAAGAAGGTGAATTTTAGGAAAATTTGAATAATTATCTTAAGTCCAGATGTCTGTTACATTATTCATAATATCTGTAGGTCGTGAAATATTAAAGGAATTTTGATTTTTTAAAGAATGAATTTATTTTTAGGATTATGTAACTTTGATATCACTGATCGCTATTTTAAATTGTCCCAAATCCTGTCCTAGAGGACGTTTCTTGTCTTGCGTTCTGAGGAGGAAGAGTTAGTTTGTCTTTTCTGGAATTTATCCCAGGTCTGCAAAACCTAAAATTATTCTTAGCAACTGGGGATTAATTGAAATGCAATAAATAGGCAGATTTTCGTCCAGTTCTTAATGGACATATATTAATCAATTGGGAATGTCTTTATCTTCAATAACCTACAAAAGACGTTTTGTGGATGACTCTGATACAATCTCTGCTTTTATGTACTCAAATTCAGCTTTGTAGGTTTCTGTATATCGTACCTATATATCGCTTACATGGATAGTTAATATTAAACTGCGACAAATGCAGAAATGACGATTGGGCACTTCTGCTTTTGCCTTGGCAGATATGGCATTTAGGGTATAAATAATAGATAAATAGCACAGTTATATTTAGCTGATACATACAGTACTTGCTACTTACTAGTGCAAATTTTGTAGTACATTAGAACCTACTTCTGTCATCTTTCAAAGTTACCAACGGAATACAGCTGCTAATATAAAATAAATGGAGTGGAGATTTCTTGAGTGCCATGAATTTTTATCTGTTTATATGATATTTTTATAACTAAGTATTAAATAAGACACTAACACTTGGAATTCCATTTAAATGAGTGCAACATACAGATCAAAAGAGAAAATGTTCTCCTTAAAGGAGAGGTCATTGCTTTTTTCCTAGGAAGTGATCAAAGCTTGCTTCATTGAAACAGTGGTTAAACACTGCTGCATCATGCTGATGCTGAGGTTTCTTTTCTTTCCCATGTCGTTTTGCTGTACCCCCTACAAGGACAGTGAAGGTAGACAGCTGAAGGACCTCCTGGAAGAAAGGACAGCGTGTGCGGCACAATTCCCCATGAGGTTCCATCACATTTGGTTTAAACATTTCATATGCATATTGAGTCTCTTTTATGCTGGTTTTATGCTGATTATACCTAGAGGCCATTAAGTGTTATCAGATACTTTATATTTGCAGTTTTGAATGCAGTGCATGGTATGAAATTCTTTTAACGGGATGTGTTTGACATGGAGCGTGAACATATTAAAGCAAATGTACTTTTGTAAACTCACAGAGGTTGAGGGTGTCCTTTTTTGCTCTTTTAACTCTCAACTGCTGGATGTAGCTTACGGTTCTGAGGTAGGGAAGATGAGGTAGATTTTAAAATATCCATTCCTGTAACTTTTGCTTTTGCTCTTTTGAATTCTGAAACCACAAAAGTTCATACAGCTGATCATGTTTGTTCAGGCAGTCCAAAATACGATTTTAAGGAGTATGCTTGGAGATCTATGTCTGATGTTCTATTTTATTATATTCCCCATAACTAATTAAGGTGACATACTGGAGATACGAAGTTAAAATAGAAAGGAATACTGAACAGAGTCTGATGTGAATAAACCGGTGTGTTTTACTGAGCTCTCACTGGAGAAAGATCTTAGCCTGTTCACGTATAAGATAACATTTCTTCTGCGGAGACAGAGAACAGCATGTTTGGAGTATATGTGAAAGAAGAACTAAATTAGCAGAATTTTAATCTTCAAAGCACTTTAGGAGCTGTAATCCTGACAACATACATGACAGAGATGTGGGTAACCAATCTAATCTCTGTTTCTTCAAGGAGAAGAAAACAGGGATGTGCTCTTGGCAGCGCAGTGGATCAGTGCCAGAAACAGTCTGAAAATTCTGGAGTCCTTTGTTCCATGCTGATATGACCAGGACCAGCCCTTCTTTAAAGTGAAGGAAAGGAAAGAATATGCAGATACTCAAATATATCATTTCCAGGTTGTTCTACAGCACAAATAAAATAACAGAAATAACCTTTAGACCATTTTTATGTGGGTAGTGTACACCGTTAGACAAAGTGATCATTTGGATGAGAATTGCTAGTATACTAACAAGTCCTATTTAGAATTTCAGAAGTGCTCAAGCAAGACCTAAGGAGATAAAAACCTCCGGAAGCTGAAAATAGCATACCACAAGTTAAACTGTTTCAAAGTATTTTTAATAACTTCTGAAATCCTATTCTGTAATACTGAAAATACTTACGGCATTGAACTTTCTGGGGTGCAAATGTTACTTCTATGGTATGGTTAAATGGCTGTAAGTGAGTATTACTGGATCCTACTTTCATGTGTGGCCTTGGACAAATTGTGAAACCTCTCCATGCTTCATTCCTCCATCTTTGAAATGCGTATAATATAATTTATTTAAAAATTAAGGATTCTCAGCAAAATTAGCACATAATCAAGCTCAGAGTGATCAGCTCTGGCAACCCATGTAGAGATGATTTAAGGCGTTTTCTGCTTCTGACTTTGTGCCCTACCACTCTACCAAAAATTACTGCCACACACCCGCCCTTCCCTCCCTAAGTTGATATCATAGGCAGCACACACACGGTTTAACAGTGTGGTTTATATCCTTGGAGTATTAACTTAAGCTGCCATCATTTTAAACTCCCATTGAGTAGTGGGCACACCACCTATTTTTCCAAATCTGCTTTGGAATTAGTTACTCTCCAAGCAGAGGAGTGGGTCAGACTGTGGGGAGCAGCAGACTCATAAATCTCCCTGGCGCTAAACCGGAGAACATAAGATTCAGCGCTGGCAGCTCCCTGTGTTCTGCAGGGAAGGCAAATGCACTTCAGCGGCTCTGACAGAAGTTATGTCATTGTGATAGCTGACTGCTAAACAATTCGATAATTCCAGGTCTAGTGGAAGTTGAGTAAAAGGTGGGGTATTTTTGTTTTGCTGTAAAATGGTGTAAGTGTAGCACACTTCAGTTGTCATTGAAGAGATTTTCTCGTGCTCTTCCTATAAACGACAAGATACATTCACCAACCAGGAAAAAGAAACATGTAAAACATAAATCTACAGAGTAGGAATCTAAACCAGAAATACTATAATTGTATCCTTCTTATAAATGAGCTCTTCTTGAAAACTTTGCAGACAACTATAGGGATAGAAAGACATCTTTTATATTACTAAGGCCAGCAGGAACCATTTTAAATCATACATAATTAATAAAACACTAAAGTAGTAACACAATAGTATTCTTTTGTAAAATAAGGAAGACATAGAGCATTTGGTGCAGGTATTTGCAATAGCATTATATTCAGAATATATATATCTGGTGGTGTTTGGTGGCAGTATGACCTAATAGAGAAGCAGGTTTACTTTTCACTTGTGTACAGGTGTCTAAGTTGGGGGGGGAGGGGCGCGATTTTAAGCTTTTAAAAGTGAGGGCTCAGAATCTACTTTCAAAGTTTAGAATTAGAAGCAATATTTGTTGAAAAATATGGCAAATATCATCGAGCAAAATTTTGGTACCAGTGCTGTTTTTACTTAGTCTTGTGAATATTCTTCTGCTCTATTTGTGCCTTTGTATGCCGAATAGATTTGCAGGAATTGAATACACAAAAGAATTCTTTCCTTTTAACTCAGAAACTATCAACGAGCACAAAAATGCAACAGTGCTGTTACCGCCTACCAACCTGAATCTTTGCATGATAGATTCTATTGGGCTATTTCGCTTTTTGAGAATCTTTCCTTTTTCCTGCTTGTTGTATGCACACCATTCCTGTACATTCAAGGATTATTGACTTTAGACATGTTCTTAACTGATGTCTTCCCTAGGTGTAGGAGTTTACAGTTCTCACAGGTATAGTACTTTGCATGTAAAGGTAGACAGATAACATCCTGTCACACCAATTTGGGTCTTGGAGTTTGTCTTTGGAAGTGGTTAGGGACTTAATTCTCATTGTCTAAGTAAATGCTGCGTTTACTTATGCAGTCTGAAGTGCTGCATACAATTGAAAGCTTCAGTTCCGGGCCCTTTATTTTTACCTCCATTTCCTTTCATTTTCTTCACCGAGTCCCTTCCCAAAAGTAACTTGGTGCACTTCCTAAGAAATCTTTGTTTCTCTGGTGGCTGATGCATCTCCATGTCACCACCTTTATATTCATTTGAAGTCTCCAACTCCATCCTTAAGTCTAATATGACCGTTCTCAAATATGCCTTCCAGATGCAGAAATGCCAAACAAGTTGAATGGTTTTGATGGAGATAACGTCTTTCCCTCTGTATCAATGGTGGGACTTCTCCATTTCAGTTAATTTCTCAGCTTTTAATTTCTGGAACTAACAGCAGTGGCCAACATCAGTGTTGATTTTCTGTTATGAAACACAGCCATCTCCTGAACAAAACCAGATTCAGATAATTAAGTAATTTTGCCATACCATGGGTCAACAAGAATCTGTGTTGCATTCAGACCAATGACCCTGGCATATTGCTTTTCTGTTTCATTTAACCACCATTTCTTGCAGGAAGTGTCTTAATAGTAAAACATACATTTTGTTTATGATCTAATCATTGAAAATGTTACCCTTTTTAAAATTTGGTAATATTTGCAATGAAAACTTAGTATGCTACTTTTTCTACCATGTTGTGTATAGCTCTTCTCTTTGCAACCCCAGGTTATTACAGCAGCATAAACCTTTGAACTGCTAACAAGAATTCAACCTAACTAGCTTAAAATATCTTTTTGTTAGGTTTTACCTTTTCCAAGCTGACCTAGTTTAGTCTCAGCCTCATAAATACATCACAAAACTGTGCTGAAGTGGAAAGAAGGTAACAAGCTGTGTCTGAAAGCTCTAGGATTAAGTACATCCAGCAAAAATACCTGACAGATCCTTTGAACGTACTGTTGAACAATAAAAAGAATGAAAATATCCCATCTTCTGCACCCTGCTTTTTACTGTCATAGGTATGTGAAAGAATACACAATTTGCAAATAACTTGAAATAAGATCTTGTGACCTACCTTAAGTCTAAACCAAGTATTTTGATTAAAATGGTTGACAGTATGCCGGAAGACTTGCTTGCAAGTCTTCTAAAAAGGAAATAATTATTTTTTATCTTTCCATACCTTTATATAAAAATTAAATGTCATGTCTCACATCATCTATATCAATTGATAATCAGTGTAGCATCTATTAGTCTCTTGTAGCCATTTACATTCTATTTTAACCCAGAAAGAGGGCTGGTTTTTAAGTACTAAATTTTGACTTACATTGTGCTGATATCCTACAGGATCTGTCTGGAAAAAAATGTGCTTGTAGATGGAACAGCATGAATTCTTAGTACATTAGTGCCACTAGTCTGTTCTGGAATGGTCATTTACCAGTCAGCAGTCTGTAGGCCAATCCCTTTCCCATTCCTTCTCAGTAACGCAGCTCAGTTAACTGAGAGGAAGTATCTTTCTTTCTTTAGCCTGGAGATAGTGTTGCTATCGCTACTAATATGTTGTCGCTACTAATATGGTTGAGGTTGTTGTTTTACCTTTAATCTCTGTAGGATTACAGATTTCTAGTAGATCCACGTGGCAGCAAATCTGCCTGCAGTACTGATTCGTACTGGGAGGGTAACGTGTTCTGCAGAAATTATGGATTCCCTCTTCACATTCTCATTCCAACAGAATGCCACAATAGCTAATGGCACTTTAGAGAAAGAAGCAGTATATTAGAAAACAACTACTTATTATCTGACCCAGTGACTCTTTTGCAGGATTTGTTCTTCAAGGACCAAGATAGCCCTAGACTGACTGACTGCTTCACTGCTGTCATTGTCATGATCCAGAGTTTTACTCTTAATTTTCATACTGCTTTTGAAGTCGGTGTACTTCACAGAACAAACCCATGGATTCTCCAGACAGAGAACCACTAATAAATTATGTAGATACTTCAGCAACTATGAAGTCTGTAAAAAGGGAAAAGGAAACATGAAGGCTGCATAGAAGGAATGACGGTAAATATTCAGATATAACGGAATCATTGCAGGTTAGGTCAGTGGCCTTACAGTCTGTTTTAAACTGGGTTTGGTTTGGTTTTGGTTTTGGGTTTTTTTTCTGGGATTTTGTGGGTGGGTTTTTTTGTTTTTCATTTATTGGAAGTCATAGTTTACTTTCATCAGTCTTCAGTTATTTAGTCTTACATACTAGTTCATCCATTTTTGCTCAATAATCAAACAACGTGTAAAAGAGAAAAGTTACTCTTCAGTGTATTTGGTTTGTGAATAAAGATGTTCCTAAAACTAGCAATAAAATGTTTAATTGCTAAGTAAAAATACAGTTCAAGCCAGTGACCTTGTCCTATTGAAAATCAAGCACTTCATAATTTTATTTATTTAAGTTTGAGAATAATCCATTACTGAATAATATCTTGAGAACCCACAGTCAGATATATTAAAATCAGATACACATGACAAGAAATGCAAACATACTTGCTTATTTATAGAGGATACTGTGAAGCATGGAGACAGTAAGGAATTACACTACAAATGTGGCAGAATGGAATGTCATAGCTTTTTCAATGAAGAAAAGTTCTTAATATTTATGAATGAAGACTGTCATCAAACTTTTGATTGTGTATGGTGATTAATTCTCTGTGCCCTCTGGAACTACTTGAATGTCAGATTTATTTCACAGCAGTTGAACAAACAGGCCAGCAAATATATTTCACTGTAGTTGAACAAACACACGTGAGAAGATCTAAGATTTGTGTTTAGTCAGCAGTAGATCGTGTATGATACATCTGTAGAAAAACTGTTTTGCTTAATGTGTGTCTGTCTTAGTACTTCTTTTGCTTTTGTGCCTGGTTGCGGGTTTTTGACATGTTTCATGAAACTTGTCATGACATGATCATGGGAGATGCTATAGCATCTGCTTATGATTTCTTCCCCCCAGCCACGTGAGAAAAAGAACTAGACTAAAGGCTTTGTAATTGGGAATTGTTACTGACTACCTCTTGAAGTTAGGATGAGATATTACTAATGCTGCTAGAAGTTTCTATAGGATAATGTAAGGTGAGAGCTAAAAGCCTAAGAAGGATTTTATTTTTTTTAAAAAGAAACTTTTTAAAGCTGTTGGTTGTAACTAGCCAAAGATTTACCTTTTTGTGGTGCTTTATTAACAGTGTACATCATTGTCTTTGAAGATTCTTTTTTTAAAAAATAAATAGAATTTGGCAAAACATTATTTTGATTTTAAATAAAAAAATTACAATCTGAAGATGTTTTTTCACATACATGGGTGAAGAATATTTTAGAATATATTTTAAAATGATTTAAAGGTTATTACTGGAAACAAAATAAGTGGTCTATTACACTAAATGTTATGATCTAAAGATATTCAGCTGAAAGACTTTTAAGATAAGTCTTTTCTTCCTGATGACTGAACTAGGCACATGTGATTTACTGTGAGAGATGGCGTCTTTTAGAAAAAAAAACCCAAAAAAAACCAAAACCCAACTTCTGGGTTGAGAGATACCATAAGTCTAAACAGGAAATTGCTTCATTGCAAAATAGAAGGATTTCTAATCATTGTGTTTTGGTCACAGCAAATATTTAGGTCTTAGGCTTTATTTAGGCTGCTGGGGTGCTGCTTTGTTCTGTAAAGGACATACTAGTGACACTTGCAGGTGTTTCCGAAGTCTAAGTTTAAACTAAGCTGTCCACGCTATTATGATGGAGCAATGGTGGATCTCAAAACCAAAGAATGAGGAATGAGTATTTCTTATCAATAGTCATGCCTCCCTGGGGGCTTCATCAGTAGTCAGGCTTTGCTTGACTAGAAATGCTGACCTGTCCCTCGTGGGTGGAAGACTCCAGTAGAGCACAGATTTGACCATACCACAGCCTCCCTTTGTGGAACGGAAACCAGTAAATTACATGTTCCAGTGCTGCTTTGAATGAACCTGTCTCCTGCTGTGTGCTATTTATAATTTGTTTGGGTATGCACTCACAAATATTTTTCTGTGATCTAATAATAGCTGTTACTGATAGCTTAAATGATTTCAGCTGTTGAATCTGTTTGCTATTAAACAATAGTGTACTGTTAGTATTGACTTACTGTAGTACCTCTGCAACCTCCAAAATCTGCTATGGTGGCTATATTTCTCGGTCAAGATAAAGTGATTTAGCTAGGGAAAACCTACTAGAATACATAGAAAATACGTATCTGAAAATGAGAAACAATTTAAACAAAAGGCTAGCAGTGTAGAGCCCATTTTATTTTATTTTATTTTTTTAACTAGTAGGTAAAGAGATACTGTTTACTATGATTTGCTGATTAGGTTCCCAGGAGCCTTTCCTACCCTGGTCACCCAGGTCAGTGTAGGTTTCTTTGCTTGCTTTGTATATACAATTAACTTGAATTCCCTGGATGAATCCTTTGACTATTCAAAGAAATAGTCTTTCCAGTGCAGGATGTCATTTCTGAAGAGTATTTATCAGGACATCCTTAAAAGAAGTGATTTAAACAGGAAATAATTCTGGAAAATAGCAATACAGTGCAAGTTCATCTTGTTGGAGCATGAGGTAAAATTCGGCTTGTTGCCTGAAAAATAGGGGAATGCTGAAAAATGAGCTATTTTACTTAACCTTAAAGTTTAATCAAATTAATCCTATAGTAAAACCAGTTACTTCTCTCGTGCTCCACCTTCCCCCTCTCCTGCCTGGTATGGACCACTGTGTAATGGTGCCAGCAAGCTGTGTTGCCTTTCATAATTGCATAGTCCTTTCCTCTCAGGATGGTCATGTGGCAAGCACTGTAACTGTTTATCTAGAAAAATGGCATTAAAAATGGCACTATGTCTTTTTTAGTTTTCCTGTTTTCAGCTCCATCTCTTATAGTGAATAAGCAGAGGGAAACAAGGAGAGGAGCCAGCTCCAGGTGACTGGCCAGCTGCCTGTGGATCAGCACCAGAAAGTGCTCCACAGATTGCAATTTGAAACCCATTAATAAAATGGATAAAGTCTATGAAGCATTTTAAAACCTCCCTTGCTTATAGTGCTGCATTTTATAAGCTAGGTGACATCAAAAGAATTGGTTCTGGCTCAGACCATCTAATAAAAATGGATAAGGCTTATTTTTATGCTGAATATCAGTAAAAGCATGTGCAGAAGATTACATTTAACATTCTGGCTTTTACCCAGAGCACAACAAAGTCTATCTTATCCCCATCCATCAGAACAGAATTTGATGGGTTTGGAGACCCCAGATTTTTGTCTCCTTCTATTGAAGCATGAAGAAGCAGCTTGGACTTGCATGTAGATCATATGAACGTGACATTGCTCATTCTTACTGTTATGTTTCCTGAACAAGTATGAAAAAGGTTGTATAACTGTGCACATCATTTAAATAGGGTATTTTAGATTATTGATACTTAAAGCTGATATAAAGCATTAAATATCTTACTATGCAAGGAATAAGGAAAAGAAATGTGAAGTATGGCTAATTCCTGAAGTCAGAGTGAGAACAGCATCTTTGAGCCCAGTAAAAATCACACGTTGTTGATTTTGTGCCTATACAGCTTTAATTATTGTTAATTTTTCTAGTAAAGCACATGTTTATTTAAAACTGATTTTTTTGGTTCAGTAGTCCAGCCTGTACCAGCGTTAGCCTCCAGATCTCAACAGCATCCTGTTTATTCTGATCTAGCTTGCCTGACTGACTCCCCAAAGATAAAATTCACTAAGTGAACTTGACAGATTCCAGGCTGTCTCCATATGGCAGGGACTGGGCTGCAGCTTCGGAATCTGCCTGGGATTTAAAAGCTGCTCTCACCTTATTAAGATGGCAGCAGTTACATGCAAGTCAAGTTCGCAGGGGCTTGTTTTAATTCGTTTGGCCTCTGCTTGAGGCCAATCCATACCATTTTTTGTGTATGTGAATTAGGCAGAGCAGGACCAGAAGGATGACCTTTCTTTTCCAAACAGTACTTATACCAGCAAGAGATCAGAATTGAAAATGAATCTGTACTTCCATTGTTGACAATTTTTTTAAGAGGAGTGTATACAGTTCAGGCTAAACAGGTGCTAAATGAACCAGACCACAAGAGATTTCTGAAAAAAGTGGTGAAATAGTGTGAATTTATTTCTTGTCGTGTCTTTCTTCCCTTTTGCCTTTGCGTACTAGTTGCTTATCTGCAGTTTGTTTTTTAGCTATTAACAAATTATTATTATTTTCCTATATTAAAAATGTGAAACCTGTATTCTGACAAAATCAAAACATCGAGCTTTCCAAACTGAATCGCAGGGAGTATTTTTGAGAATTCAGACCAGCTAAGGATCTTTTCCTGCATGTTCAAATCCATGCTGTGTGTGGCAGATAGCCAAAAACAGTCAGAAAAAGGGGATCTCATAAAGTGACTGAATATTAGTGAAACAAAGTACTGCTGGAAACATATATGCACTATGCATAAAATAAAATATTAGTATTTGTTGTCTTAATTAGCTTTAATCAAAAGCTTATCATTATAAGATTCAAAAAACCCCAAACCTTATTGTTAGATCTAGTCTCTTATTCTTGTCAGTGAGTTCACAATATTAAAGTAATTTACTCAGGTTTAAACAGATCACCCTTAAAGCTACAATATTAGCAAAAAGAATTTAGAAAAAGTACCCAAAATATTTTAAGTGCTTGTTCTAGAAGATATAGACACTGCAAAAACTAGTTTATTAAGAAATAAGTTTAAATTAGAGTTTGCTGTATTGGGATTGATGCAATTGTAGAAATAGTTATATTTTTCTAAGAAAATGGAAGTAGAAGTAGAGATTTCCTTGGCTATTCCTGTTCCTGCCTGGCATTGTTTATCAGTAGCAAATGCATACTTGAAAGAGAGATCAAGACTGAACAACAACCCTTCTAAATTTGCTTTGTTATATCTTCTCTGTCTGCTTTTCATAGTCCAAAAGTGGAAGGTGATGATCTGATATGATACTTTCAAATTGAAAAGAAAAAATAAATAAAATTTAGACTTTTGTAAGTTAAACTTTGTATTTAAAGTGAATGAGTTGACTATAAAACAAGCAATGACATGTCATAATCTCTCCCTATTGATTTTGTCCTTTCTTTGAGAAATAGTGATTTCCCCCCCCCCCCCCCCAACGGATGCTGGCTTTAGATTTGGGAGTTTGGTTTTTATAGAGGCATTGAATCAAGCGACAGGGTTTTCTACTTATCTGTGGTTATCTATGGTTCTTGCCCTTGCATCCCTTTCATAGCAGGAAATGAGGATCTTCTGTTGGGACCATCTAATCGGTGCTACAGTCTTTCCTTTTCTGGAAAGAGCAGCTCTTGAGGAACCTCTGTTCAGTACCTTGGCACTTTCTGTTTTATCTGGAGCTCCGGGAATCAGTTTGTGAAAACTGTGATTTTTCTCTCGGATATGTTACGTGTTTAGTTCTTGAGAATCATCTGTGTCTTCCAGAATGTAATTTGTGATGTTTTTTTATCTTCATTTAATTTGCATTTACCTGCAGATTAGTTTGCGTCATTATCTAACTCCTCATTGGCTTTCTGAGGAGAACTCGTTATTTTCTGTATTGTATAATGTAGACCTGTGCCAAAAACTACCAGTAGGCCCAAAAGTAATTAAGCTGGGAACAATGGGACTACATCATTACTGTATTTATCACAACGTCTGTATGGGTCTTGTAAGCACATATAGAAGAAATATCAACTGAGTCATTATTATGGTGGATGTTCTTACAGCAGATATTTTAAAAGCAAAACTTTGAGCCTGAATAAAAAGAGGCCAAACTCCCACTCAAGGATTTATAATAAGCAAATAGGTTGAACTTTTATCTTAGATCTAGTACGATTATTTCTTTCATGACATCCTCCTTTCCTTCTGTATGTATTAGGTGAAGGAAGTTTTCCAGTCTAGCTGAAGCACCAGGTACAGGGTGTATTAGTGTGTAGGGAGCATCTTTGAGGAAGGGGCCTTTAACGTTGCATTTGCGTAAGAAAGCAGGTAGGTTTGATTTTTAATTATGTGCTGCAGCCACGTTGTTAAATCTGTTACAAAATTCAGACGTCTGCCTCTTAGAGCAATTGTAGCAGATAAATGCAGTGCCTCTTACAGACTCATGTTTTATTTTAACAAAACCTATTTTAGAATTAAAAGCCATAGAGGTACCTTTTGCTTTTATTTTTGCATGTCTCTTGTGTGTCATTGATGATTTTTCAGCTGAATCATTTGGTACTGCATTTATACATCTCTCGCATTTGTGAAGTGGGCATCTTTTTATTATTAATTTTCTCCTGTATAGACTAGACAGTAGCATTTCTGAATGCCACTGACTTAACAGTAAATTGAAATCCAGCATTTGACTCAACAATTAAATGGCTTCTTCACTAAACCTGGATGTTTATCACCATGGAACGAAATACGATGAAATGATCAGGACCAGCAGCTCAAGCTCACTCTGTAGACATCTAGATTGGCTGAAGTGGGGCAGTCTGTATTTGCAGCAGAGCTGGCAGAAGGAAGGGTGTGAGTGTTTTTTGTCTGCATCAAGGCAAAGTCATTGTTTAAGTTGCTGATAAAGAAGTTTGAAGTAATCTTGCATTTTTTTCCACAGAAGCTTATGAGTGTTCTGGCACTTAAAGAATCGCGTGGTTATACTGGTGTTGAACCGATGTTAGCATTGCACAGCAGAGAGCAAAAAGGCCTAAAAGGTCTTCAGCACCTCCAGGTTAATCTGGAAAATGCAATCTGACCACAGCTTTAAGGTTGTTTTTTTTTTTTTTGCTTGTAGAAAGGTGGTTCTGGTTTGTGTGGTTTTGTTTTGGTTTTTAATTTATTATCATTTTTACCTGGCTCGTAATTTCTTTGTGAAGTTGTAATAATCAGAAATAGAATAGGTTTGTCAGTTCTTCAAACACTTGGAGATTTTTTTTCTCGGGTTTCAACACTGATCTTCCCAACATTATTGCAGGATGCTGCATGACTGAACTACAACACACGTATAATTGAAAGGACCACTGGTTTATCACAGCACTTTGTAAGATCCTGGTATATTTAATTTCCCTGCTTTTCCCATTATGTGTTATTTTTAGAACATGGTAACTTTAAATAACAATCAGTTTATGTCCCTTTACTTCAAATTGAAGTGGTGCATCTTTTATGTAATAATGACATACCAAATACATAAGAAAATTATTAGATTGTAAGGAACTGGTTAGTAACATAACACACAGGTTTAGGTTATGGTTTACTTTATTGCCATTGTGAATGTAGTTACCTCTAAATGTTACTTTGACATGTAATAATTAGGAGAAGGAAACATTATTATGTTTTAGGATGGTATAGGATTTGCGCCTGTGTCTGAAACACAAACTTTATAAAAAATTTATCATCAATATAGGATTATTTGAAAGCTGGGGTTCATTTTCACAGGAAAGGAGCTTCACAGGTTATGTTAACGTGATACTGATTTAAGTGAACTGATTTAATTATTCTGAGTTTATATGGTCACTGTTTGCTCCAAAATAAGAGCAGGTTGGGTGAGGGGGATTGCTTAGCGTGTGCTCCGCCCCACAGACGGTATCCTTACTGTGAAGGATCTGTCATATACAAGGTGAGACTCTTACTGTTACACTAATACAATGCTGCTTTTCAGCAATCATAAGCTGGGATCCTTGAAGGGACATTGTCTGAGTTTGAACGGTCTTCCAGGAGTGGTCGGCATGTTAGTTGTACAAGTAAAATTAATCCTTTTCCAGGGGAAATCTATTTATCTGTTTCATGTGTAAAAGAAAAAAAGAGAGAAATAAATCACCTTATTCATACTTTTATACCTTTATACCCTCGGGCAACCTGGTCTAGTGGGAGGTGTCCCTGCCCATGGCAGGGGGTTGGAACTCGATGATTTTCAAGGTCCTTTCCAACCTAAACCATTCTATGATTCTATGATACTCTCCTTTTAGGGTTGTGCAAGTCTACGTTGTCTGAGTTTGGCTAACACAGAGGAAATGCAAGAAATACACCAACTCCTGTCATTAATTTAAAAAATGGGTAAGGGAGTAAGTGGTAGTAGCTTTTTTAGATTGTGTAGTATGGTTTGCTAAATTTAGGATAGAAAGACCCAAGGATACTGATTAGGGAACCTTCAGAGTGTTTAAAGAAGCCTAAGCACAAGTTGTTTGTGCACGCTGTGCTAACATCTAATAGAATATATAGAGAATGTGGAGCAGAAGTGACCAGATGAGAGCTGTCACTGCTTTGTGGATACCGTTGGTATCCCGGATATCGTAGGTGCAGCAGAGAATGCTTAACAAATTGGCTCTTGACATAATCCGAGAGTCCTGCCCTAATGTGTAGCTATCCAGCAGAAGAAAGCAGTTCCTCATAAAATACATAAAAGTAGATTGGACCAGATTGTGAGCTTATGAAAACTGGAAGAGCCTCCTAGAATCAGTGTAGTTGGTGGATGATTACTTTGTGCAGAGATGGGTTCTGGAGCCTGTAGGACCACTTCTTTAAAAAGTGGTAACAACGTCTAATTTTCTAGCCCAGTGCATGAGTCACATGGGTCAGCTGAGTTTTAAAGGAAGAGGGCAGTTTCATGGAGTGCTTCAAAGTGTCTGTTCCTTGAAAAAATCAAGCTTTTGTGTTGGCTTCTGCAGAGCAATAGTTTGCAGGCTAGTAATCCCAGATTGGTTCAAAAGAGGAATTTACTCTCTCCCCATTAGGTAAGGAACTGGATTTATACATTTCCAGTGAGCAGTGGATTAAAGACAAGTGCTGTGCACAGGAAACTAGCCCAAGTTGCCTTCTGTTTGACATTTTCACTTCAGTTTTCTCTTCTGTAGAGATATTAACAAAACAGTTCACTATATTTGGAATGCTAATGGCAGTCGAGTTACTTCAAAAGAGGGATCTATTATTAAATTGACAGAACGTCAGTGGCAGAAATCAGCTAAAACTTCTTCTGCATGTCATTAGCCAGAAAAATCACTTGCAAATTTTTAACATTGATCAAAATTCCATTTCTCGTTGATTTTTGCTGTGCTAGACCTAGGACAGAATAAGAAATTATGCTTGGGTGTAGTTTGGTACGCGACAGAAATTGCAGTGCTTGAAGCCAGTTTTTACCTCATGAGTAGTTTATGCATTCATTTCTCCCTTAGAAAGAATGTTTACCTAAGTTAGTGAAACCTGGGTGAGGTCTTTTTACATTTAAAAGATATTTCCCACATATCTGGTTTTGATTGTCATATCCTTCAGTGTGCTTGTCCAAATCCTACCCACATGCCACTATGCAAATGAGGCACTCCCACATAGTGAACGCTGCACAGAAATCATGAAACGCCTAAGCAGCCTTTTTTTCCTTTTAATAAATAGAGGCCTAAAAAATACTCTAAAGAAAGTCCAATTCTGCCCACCAGCTGAGGATAATGCTGGGACACCTTTAAAGTGTATTGTTATATAAGCTTATAGGAAGGATTGAAGGAAAAACGACAAACTTTTGCTGCAGCTTTAGAAAGTTGCAGGCTGCTTGAGTTGGAAAATAAACTCATTTAATTCACTTAAGCTACTGATTATATTTAAGTCAATAACCAACTGACACAAACTTAGCTGACAAACCCCTACATCCTTGACTGAAGAAAACCGCAATGATAAGACCAGGGTAAGAATCTTTTGCTCTTAACACTTTTCCAAAGCATCAGCTATAGTTACGTTGTTGGACATGATGCTTTTCACAATAGTCGCAAAACTGGTGTGTTGATTGTTCTATGACTTGCAGTTTAATATAGTTTTAATTTGCTTTGCCAGACTAGAAAAGCAAGCTCTGCTGTGTCGGCCAGTCCCAGGAATGACCAGCGTAGCTCTGTCACACCTTCCTCGCTACCTGCAGTGTATTCTTTTGCTGTCTTCTGACAAAAGCTTTTGTCGATTGATCTGTTTGTGATTGGTTTTTGTGTCCTGTTTTGAGAGCAGCTTTGTTGCAGAGGGAGCTCCTATGTGCATGTTCATGGGGGAATTTATAGTCTTTGGGGGTTTAAGGTGGTAGATGAATGTAAAAATCTACACACATCACAAATTGTTATTTTCTATAAAAATTTGTACATTTAAAAACCAAAAACTAAATCAGTGCTATGAACAAAATCTGATATCGTAGCTCAAACAGATATTTTTTGAACCTTCCTTGTTCTGTTGCAATTTATGCTAAAGCAGTCATATTAGAAGTTGGGTTCTTTTATTTATGTTGTGTCTTCTTATATTTTGTTCTTATTAGTCAAAATTAATTAAAAATGACTGAGTTTGCGGTTTGATTCTTCATAGGTCAGTGATTGGTTTCCATATGTTGAAATGAGTAACTATTCAAAGGCATCTGTTCCTTTCGGAATTGGAAGTAATAGTATTTTCACTAGTGTTGAGCATTTAACTGATACTTAAATACATTTAGGCTAAACTTAAGTTGATCTTTTTGACCTTATTCAAATAGCAATTTACATTATATTTTAAAAGCTAGAGGTCTTTTACTGTTAATATTTGAGGTATTATTTGCATTGGGAAGTCACCTAACTATTATTAAAAACAAGTTTGATGCACAAAATTGAACAAGAAAGCCTTACCCTAATTAGCTGAGTTGGGATGTCAGCAATGTATAGGCCTTATTCAGGTCTTTCGTATAAAGGTAAATTTATCTTATAAATGTGCTGACTAGAAAACAAATTTGTATTTCCATTTTAACATAGCTAAAAATTAGGAAAACATTTACTTTATCGCTTGAATCAGAAGGTCTGTCTGCTCCTCACTTAAGCTCGTGACAGTGCAATTTCACTGCTAAGTTTTGGATGTTACTGATATCATCAGATTGTTCCTGGGAAAGCCATAAAATCCTGAGTCAGGTCACTTGGCAGTCAAGTGGAAGAGAAAACTGCTTTTCAGCTATATTGTATTGCTTTAAATTGCAAATGTCTTTGTATTTGCTTCAGGTTTTTTTTCATTTTGTTTTGATTTTAATCCTGCTGTTGTACTCTCTGTGTTAGAATCTAAGATTTATATTTCTTTGACTGTTTAATGTTTTCTTTCATCGCTTTCATAAATAGTAATGACTAGCTTATGTATATCTGGGAAGTAAGGCAAAAAGCCCTTGAGTATGCCAAGTCTGAAAAAATTTAAATTAGCGTATCAAATGTTAGAAGAAGAGGAATTAAGACTTTTATCAGATAACTGTAAGCCAAGAATCTTTTAAATTCTAACAATGGTTTGGTAGATACAGCTAAATCTAGCTTTACTTACGAAAGACAATGGCAGGCATGTGGTTCAAAGTAAAAGGTTTCAGCTTAATGAAAGCTATTTAACATGTTATTCTAAATCCACAGAAAGGCAAATCTTTATTCCAAGGTGTAGATCATTTCTGTTAGGGGAATCCCACAATTTTTAATGAACAGTTTTCTTCTTCTCATTTCTAATTAGCTTCAGCACTTGGATTCCAGAATGCTGGCCTTCTACACTGAGATTTCTAATGGTAATAAAGCACTTGAGGTGGTATTTAATTAAAGTAGAGCGGTGATAGGAAAGACCTGAGCGGGGCTGAAATACTAATCCTTTTGCATTGCTCAGTGTCCCCTTGTGATTGTGATTGATGAGTTGATTTCTCTTTACAACTTCATTTGCATCATGTGGTAATACCCGCAGGCAGAGGTGCTGTGTATTTCTGGATGAGAGCTCACCATTAGTACAAGCTAATTTGTTAAATCGGGTAGAGGTAGGTTGAAGAGCTCTCTTAGCTCTTAAGCAACCTATTAAATAACTGGCTTATGGTGGGTGATGTGACTCCCCATGTAAACGCTTGTGCTTATAATATCTTTATCTACTTTTACCTTGAAAATATGCGTTCCCCCACCCACTGTCTGCCCTACCCTTTCGTTCTTCTATTTATCTCACTTATTGTGTTAAAATGATGGTGCCAGGTGGTGGCTGCTATGAGGAAAGGCTGTGGAGCTTGCTTTGTTTCTTAGAGGCAAAATAGATTGGTCAGGACTTTCTTAAAAAGTAGGTACTTTCCTTATTACTAGAATTGCTTGTTACTGAAATTCTGACTCCAACTTTGTCATTTACAGCAACATGCAAAAAGTTTGGATTGTATTTGAATATTAAAAGTTTGGGTTCTGCTGAACTTCTAGTCCTAGAGAACTGTTGTACAGGGGAAAGGACTTCCTTGTCGGAGATCAAGCTTTGGCTCTCCAGTTTATCTAGTTAATTTCTTGAAAACATCTCGGTCCCCTCTTGTTTCCATGGTCACTGATACAACGTTGCACTTTCTGTAGAGAGGCAGTTCTGTTTGACAGAGGTGGTCCTGCACAATGATGTTTCCTGGGAAGTAGAAGTTTCATACATGAAAAAAGAGATTAGTTCAAGATAATTATTTATGAATATTGGTATCTTTTCTACTGCTGGTTTTCAGAAGGCTGTTCTGATGACAGTTAACCGTGTTAACTGGATTGAGTAGACTGGAAGTAAAAACCAGCAAAATACATACTTCTGAATATCTTCACCCACTTCTGATTATTTTTATATGTATGGCAGGTATTTTCTACGCTCTCAAAATTATATGTCAAAGCTATTTCATATGAATTGTATGAGGCCTTTTGCTAGATTGCAGTTAACATGCAGCTGACTATGTTTAAAGGTACACACCTGGCAAATGCACTTATAGAGGGGTTTGTTAGGGCTGTACTAATTTTTCTTTTCTAACTCTGAAGTAATTTGTATTTCAAAACTCAGTGTTACTTGTAGGTGAACCACAGGTGATTTTTAAACAAAACTTGCCTGACATTATTCTCTGTAAAAAGGACAGAGATTGTTTTAAACTTGCAGACAGATAAGAGAATATGAGGACCTGCAAATTACAGTATTAATGTGGCGTTGTTTGCATCAGAATGTTGCATTGCTTTAGGGAAAGCTTACTTTCACTGAGATTCTGCACAGACTGTTAGATGCTCTGCTTTTAGTTTTAAACTATTTGCCTTCTTGCGTTCTGTAATTCTATTAAAAACTCGTTGCACCTAAGGCAATGGAAACCACCATTTAGCCAGGCTCTCTGGGTCAGTGCAGGGTTTTTAGTAGCTTGCAAATGTATTTATTTTTAATTATTATTTTAAGTGAAATGTGCAATGATGTTGCTCTTTGAGTCACAGAATGTAAGATGCCAACAAATTCTAGTAGCAAACTATGCTTTTTAATTCTAGTTTATGTATCTAAGAAATGGAAGCAAAATGTATTAAATTGTTAAAGCCCAACACACATAGAAATCAGGATTTAAGTTCAGGGTATTTTCACTCTCACTTTTCTGCATAGAGCAGTAGAGACTTTCACAACGTCTACTGCTTATATTCTTTGAATTAATGTCATATTCTCTGTGTAATTGGAAATATTTTATATCATAATTTGTTTGCTTCTGAAGTGTGTGAGAGGTCTTGAGTTCAGATTATTTAACTTGTGTTCAATCTGTGTTAATAAAATGTAGTTAAAATAATAATTTGAAAATTTTATTTTATGATCCTTGTTAGCAAGCAACATTTTCAGATCAATTTACTGTGCTTCATAAGTTCCCATTGACTTTGGTTCTTAGTTTGATACCATGAAGACATATATGTGTGTGTGTGTGTGTGTGACACTAAACTTGAATTTGGTGTGCTTTGCCTTAGTTGATGCTGTTAGTCACTGCAGACCCCTTTACTGGAGGATTTGAATCTACTTTTTCAGCGTTTGTTAATTTAAATTAACTCACTGCTTTGTTTTTTGGTTGGATTTTTTTTCTAGTATTCTTTAGAACTGTAGGCAGTAGAAATATCAATAGTTGTATAATTTAAGAATCCAATTTAAACACTTTTGTTACTACATGAAGTCAATTGATGAGCAGTGATCCCTTCATGGTTATTTATGCAAGGTGGTTAGTACACTTATCACTTCATCAAGACCAACAAATGGGAAGTGCCGTAGTTGTGTCAAGTTCCAAAATATTTCATCCTCCAAATCCTGGATCAATTGGCTACAATGGTGTCTAGAATAAATGGGAGCAGGTGAAAAAAAATCTCCAAATTGTACTAGTCCTGCAGCCTCAGATTTCTGCTCTGAACGGTTTACAGTTATGTAAGATATTTTGCCTGAAAGTTAAGGTGTGTATATGAAGGTCATCCATTGCTTCTCCCATTCCTACTTACGCATAGTTATTGTGTTAGCATGTCAGCATTTTGCATCTACTGTACTCTCAATTGTTGCAATAACTATTAAATGGGAGAATCAGATTTTTGCAAGTAAGTGTAGAAAGAGGATGCAGAGGAAATAATAAAGAAGGAGAGTACAAAAAGGCTGAGGGAGGCAGAGGAGGGTTTGAAAGATAGGGGAAAAGAAATCAGGATCTGGATAAGGAGAGAGGAAAATTCACTAAAAAGCTTGGCAAAATAAACTCAGTACATTTGTAGAGGTGGACTTCTGCCTTTTAGGTCCCTGTTTTGCGCCTCAATTCTATTCGTACAATCTTTATGTCTTCTGAGGTGGATTGAGTCTGCCAAAGTGCGTGCTTGACATATGTGCCACTTAACGGTTTTGGTTACTTTCCCAGAATAAAACTCATGTTTCTACATTTTTGTTGCTTTATTTAGTGTCTGGCAGCTGAAAAGTAGTTTATTTCTGATGGATTATATAGTGATCCTTTTTCATTGTTGTTCAGATAAGCCATTAAACATATGTAGAAAAAGCACAATTCAGTAAAAGCCTATCAAGTTTCTGTGTTACGTTGCTCAAACACCTCTTCTGAAGCACAGTCCTGCACATACCTGATTCTACTAAGTCTGACAAAAGTCAGTAGGCGTCAGTGAGCTCATAAATTATTGTTCCTTTTTAAATGTCCTCTTAACTAGTAGGAAGCAGGTGATGTTGCTTTGCTCAAGAAAATTAGCAACACTCTCATTATACCTATCGCTGCTTCAAGGAAAAGGTCTTTCCTTTTACATAGGCAGACTTCAGAAGAACATAAGTAATTGACAGTACATATTATAATGTAACTATAAGTTCAGGCATACTGGGTGTGCATTAAAAAGACAATGGAATAGATTAGTTTGAGGGTATAATACATATCAAAATTGTTCTATACACATACCAGAATATTAAATAAAAGGAAAAGACTTTGTAAAGTCTCATATAATCCCTCTTGGCATGGGTATATAAGTAGGTATTCAGGTTTTTTTCCTCTAAGTATGCTGATATGATTAAATTTAACTTGACACAAGTGATGTACTATACCATGTGATGGTAATATTTAAAAGAAAAACCACTTTTCTGACTGAATACCTACTAGCTATCAATTTCTGTGTAGCAATATCTAATCTGAATTTCTTTTGCAGATAGAATGCTAACACATTTGCTTTATTCTTCATCTTGCTAGGTGTGCACTCAGCAAATACTGAACTGTTTCAGTATTTTTCATTATCTTATTTAATCCAGTGTTCCTACTGTAAAAGACAGCCAGTTCACTTCACGTGGATTAAAAGCAGTTTTCAGGCTATAACTCTTCTCTCCCAAATTAGTCTATGTAGATGCTTGTTTTCACTAATTCTAGCGTTTGGATGCTGTGGCTGTTATACATGCTGCTGCACTGTATAAACGCAAATGCTGTTGGATGGGGTTGCTGTAAATCAGTCGTATGCTTCTGGTTAATATGCTAGAGTTTTTCTCAAAGCTGTTTCAGTTTTGGAAATACCTTTCCTTGCACCAGCCCTCCCCTCCTTACATGCAAAGGCACGAAATAAAACTGTAAACTGAGAAAGGTTATTTGTACCCAGTCCCACAATCTATCCCACAATCTATATTATTTTAAAATAATGTATTGTTTGAAGCAATGGTTTTTATGCTTACCAGGGTTAAGCACCGGTGGCATATGGCAGAGGCCAGGTTTATAGCAAGATTTACTACCATATTTATATGTTCAGTCTTGTGAAGAAGGGCTAGTAAAAAAGATAATAAATCTCTAGGGAAGATATGCAGGGAGAAGCAACGTAGTTCTGCAGATTTGAGATGGGGAAATTAAAATACAAAGACAAATTGGCCATTCCTTCCATAATAACAGAAGCTTTACCAATCAGTATAGTCAGTGAAAGTCTTTCCAATGCTATAGGAACCATTAAAAGATTTTGTTCATTTTCTTCATAACTGCAGATTCATTGTAGCACTCTTAATATAGATTTTTATTTATTTTCAGCCAGTTATGCCATTCTGCAGTGTTTGGAAATATATTTAGCATTGCATATGCAAATCTTATTGCCGTTTTTATCTCATCGGTGAGAACAGCTTTACCTTTCTTCAGTATTGTGTCTTAGTTTGCTAATGACAAACATTGGAGTAAACAGTTACTTGTTAATGCTATAACAGCATCTTAACATAAGCATTAACTGAAGAACACAAATAATCTCAGTGGTAAACAAGCATAGCAAAGTGTAGATGGGCAGGAAGCTAATCTGTGCTCCTTGTGCCCAATGATATTTTGATAGTCCTTTTAATCTTAGAAGTAAGTAAAGTCAGAAATCATGTTCCATCATTTCATTTCAGTGCCAAAAAATGAATGCTGCTTTAGCTGGTATTAAACAAGACGGCATTGCTGTGTTAATTGGTCGTTGCAGCTCAGGTCATCTATGTTCCATTAGAAATAACAAAATGATGGAAACTTTAAAGTTAAAACAGAGATGAGAAGTAGGCATTCTTTCTGGTAATATAGTTAATTTCTAGTTTCTTTTTCTTTTTAGTTTTTCTGAAAATTTAAAGAAGAGAAACAGAAGAATGGTGAATTTCTTAATCACAAAACTATATTCAGCTCCATTGAAATAACTTCATTTTAATCAAAAGTTTATGGGCTTGAAGATCACAGTTCTTGTCTCTTGGAACTGATAAGTATGAATTGTGGATGTATTGAATTCATGAATATTCGGCCACAGTTTTCAAAATACTGGAGTCGGACATTTAAAACCAAAAATTCTGCCTGCTCAAAAGTTACAGGTAAAATGCAGAATATATGCAGTTTCCACACACATTTGGATGGCACTGCATGGGATGTCCATGAACAATACACAGATGAGTCGGGGTTTTTTTTATGGAAGGAAAAAGAAAGGAAATAATAGAATTTTATTTGCAATTTAGAAGATCTGTAGTCTCTGAACAATCTGTTTCTAAGGGCAAATAACAAGGCACTTACTCTTTAATATAGATGGCGTTTCTGTGTTATAACACCTTTATTATATACAGACTAAAACTGAAAGGGGTTCAGTGAATGTGCAATGAACTTCATTTCCTCAAACTGTTATTCTGTGATGCCCACGGTGCTGAACTTTGCACTTTTCTGTGTTGAACTACATAAGGATTCTGATTCCCCAGTCCTCAGGTTTATCAAGTTATCCCTGGATTGAGGCTTCATAGTTGTGGTACCTGCAAATTTGCTGAGGATGTACTCCTTGTCATTCTCCAAGTTGTTGAACAGTGTGAGACCCAGTATTGACCCTAAGATATTCAACTTACTACTGGTCATGACTTAGACATTAAGCCATTGATCTTAGAGCCTGACAGTCCAGCAAATTTTCCACCAGTTTGACAGTCCAGCCCTTCTTGCCTAATGCCTCAACTGGGAGTGCTATGGGAGACAGCATTAAAAGCTCTATTGAAGTCAAGGTAGATTGTATCTGGTGCTTGAACTTTGTCAATGTAGCCAGTCGCTTTTGGTTTTTGAAAAAAACAATCTATGCTGACCACTTCAAATTACCTAGGTCTCCTTTGCATGCTTGGAAATTGATTCCAAAAAGATGTGCTCTATGATCTTTCCAGGGCCTGAAATGAGGTTGGGCGGTCAGTAGTTCCCTGAATCATCCCCTTTGCCTTTTTAAAAGACAGGAGTAATGGTAGCTTTTCTGGGACTTTCATTATCACTATAATTTTTCATAGTTAGGCATTGGCCCATGATCACTGTGATCTACTCCTTTGGCACCTTCTGTTGAATGCCTTAAGGCTTCAAATATGTAAATACATCCAGCTTTGCTAGGTATTCCCTAACTTGTTGCATCTCCACTGTTCATTGTCCCTCTCCTTCACTACCCATGCTGTCCATGATTTGGGTGCAATGATTTAGGATCAGACTTTACCTGAAACAAAAAAGACATGAAGTACTTCATTATATTATGATGACTTCTTCACCACAAGGCTGTCTCCTCCCTCCTTCAACATTTTCCGTGAACTTTGTTTTGCAACAAGCAGACCTGGTATGTAAAATCTTTTCCTGTCACCCTTAATGTTTTCACGAGTCTTAGTTGCAGCTAGGCTGGACAAAAAGCCTTCCAGATTTTGTCCTCAAGTTCCTGAGCAATACTTTTATACTCCTCTTTTGTTGCGAAGCCTTGATTCCATTGCTTTGTATGTTCCCTTTTTGTAGATTTCTTCATTGAGAAACTTTCTGCTTAGCCATGTGGGCCTTCTGCTAAGTATCTTCCTTAATGGATAGTTTGTTCCTACATGCTGAAGTTCTCTTAATCAGTTGCTCAATCGGTCAGGCAGCTGCCTTGTACTGTTTCCTCTTGTGGGTGAATCTCAGGGATTCCTAACAATTCCCTGGATAAGCTGAAGCATCTTTTCCTGAAGCACTGTTTTCTAACTGCTGCTTATCTTCCCGGTCTTTCTCCAAATTCCCAAACTCAATCATGTTGTTGTCTTTATGGAGCTTCCCACATAAATTGAACTCTTAAATTTACCCATTTTAAACAAATAAAACAAAACAATACCCACTAGTTCATTTGGGGCAATTTTACAGTAATCATTAGTGAACTAGATTGGAAAGCAGCTCTGTATACTTTGATGTTTGCAGACACAGAGCTAAGGAGGTACAAGCTTCAGTCAGCTTTGCTGCTTCAGGCAGCTTATGGCAATACATTGTCCTTTCCCTCACTAGCTGACTGTTCGTTTTATTTCAGTAGAGTCAAGTAATGATCCTCCCATTTCTGATACTGAAGCTTGGACCCGTTTCACATATAGTGGATGAACTGTGGTTATTGTGGTACTGCCTTAAAAAATGATTCAGCATAAGGGATTATGAAGAAAATGTCCCCTTTCTTTTCTGAGACTAAATCACAGCCCATCAGAGAAAGATTGTGTCCCTGGTGAAAGGAGGTCGTTCAAAGTATTCCGTTCAAAGAGATGGCATGCCAGTTTGCACTCAAGTAACTGCTGCTGCCCTTCAGTCGTTTTGTGTAACGTTGCTCGCTCTGTCCCTGTAGCCTTGTTTTACTACAAATCTGAATACTTAGGGCAAGCTGCATTTCCATGCAGTGACTTCAGTGGTGGTTTTGTGAAGCAGACAAAAGTCTGCTAGGCTGAACAGTGAAAAGACTGTGCCTGTATACAGTACTGTTTTCTTGGTTCTCTGGGTGTAATACTTGTGACGCACATCACTCATACTGCCTAGTTTGTTGGGGTTTTTTTAATAGAAAATCATTTGTTTGTGCATGAAAAATAACTAATTAGGTACACATGAAACTATGATATGGTTTCTCCAGAACAAATGACCTTCAAACATGTTGTCTGTGCACGTGACTGTAGGTCACACTTTCTACAGTGAACAAAGTGGTATGTCCATTAGGAAACCAACTGAAAAAGCAGTTCATTTGATATATTCTGGATGAGGCAGCATCTGTAAATTGGGAATAACTTTGTGTAACTATTAAGCTCAGCTCAATTAAATTGTCTGATTTAGACACTTTTAAAAAACACAGCTGTATCCAATCCCAATCTCCTGAGAAATTCAGCTAGGATGTTTTGGGGTTTTTTTGAGAAAATTGCAATTCAGATGTTGAATTCTACTTACAGCAAATCTTAAATTAATTATTGTAGTTATGTTACAAGAATTTCTCAGATTTCTAGAAATTGTCTAGCTGTTGAAAACCATACACCTGCAACGGCATTTGATTGTTGTTGAGTTCCCCTCTGCAGACTCTAATCATTAGCCATGTTCAATCTTTCACCAATAAGGTGGCACTTCGAGAAATTTTTTGACTCAAATTCTGTAAATACTTATGCTTGTGTGTAAGTTACAAAGTAGTAATAGTCTCAGTGGAGTGTGGAAGTAAGGCTTACAAAGCATGATGCAGGGTTGTGCCAGACATAGTCTTGCTTCATAAGCATGGTTTGTCACCTGGGCTGGTATATCTGTCTTCTCAGAAGCGCTAATACATCCTAGTAAAATAGTTTTGCCAAAACAACTCTGTTGCTTCCACTGCTTGAGCTATGAATAATACTTTTGTCTGTAGCTATAAAAGAAGGCCCAGTGGTTCTTGCTTTGCAGACCTGCAGGCTACCTGGTTGCAGTGCATGTTTCTTTCTTCTCATGCACAACTTGAGTTGTGGTAGCTCTGAGATCTGTGTTAGCTAGATTATAAGTACAGATTGATGTTTTTACTGTTTACTGTAAAGGACTGTAATTTACTACTTGGTCTGTGTTGCCTTTGTTCTTGCAAATTGAAGACTTAAGATTATTAAGGAATGGTTTCTCAGGACAAAATCTTTTATGTCAATATAGCACCATGTATGTCTGCTGCTTTGTCCTCTCTCCAAACTCCCATTGATTATTTCTTCAGTGCATTAACCTCTCACTTCTCCTGTCACAATTCCTTGTGAACTGATTTTGGAACTGATCCAGCTTTAAAAATCCCATATCTTCAATCACTTGGCTTTTTCAACCACTTTCTTTGATTCTGAAAAATAAGAAAATTGACATATTAGCTTCACTACAATTCAACTTTGAGAGGTGGCAGTGATTTTCATAGAATGGTTTGGGTTGGAAGGGACCTTAAAGATCATAGAGTTCCAACCCACCTGCCATGGGCAGGGATACCTTCCACTAGACCAGGTTGCTCCAAGCCCCATCCAGCCTGGCCTTGAACACTTCCAGGGATGGGTCTCCACAAATTCTCTGGGCAACTTGTTCCAGTGTCTCACCACCCTTAGAGTGAAAAATTTCTTCCTAATATCTAATCTACATCTCCCCTCTTTTAGTTTAAGACCGTTACCCCTCATCCTATCCCTTGTAAAAAGTCCCTCTCCAGCTTTCTTGTAGGCCCCCTGGAAGGCTGCTATAAGGTCTCCCCGGAGCCTTCTCTTCTCCAGGCTGAACAAACCCAACTCTCTCAGCCTGTCTTCACAGGAGAGGTGCTCCAGCCCACTGAGCATCTTCGTGGCCTCCTCTGGACCCGCTCCAACAGGTCCATGCCCTTCTTGTGCTGAGGGCTATGGACCTGTTGGAGTGGGTTCAGAGGAGGGCCACGAAGATGCTCAGTGGGCTGGAGCACCTCTCCTGTGAAGACAGGCTGAGAGAGTTGGGGTTGTTCAGCCTTTCAATAAATTAATATATGAAACAGAATAAAATTTTGGTTTTGTAGAAAAATTGCAGATAAAATTAGAAAGCTTACATGACTTTAGTAAATATCTTAGAGGTGATGCAGAAGGCGGAGAAAAATACTCCTTTCTAGGGACATGTAGATGTCAAGGCAGTGTTCTACCTAAGATGAAAATGGTGACATTGGGCAGAAAATAAGGCACGTCATAGTTCACAATATTAATTTGCATTGTTTGTGGAAACTATTCTTGTCTTGCATGCACTATAGTGATTGCCACTTTCATACTGCTCTGGCTGTGGATTAAACAAATATATTTATATCTTTTTAAGAAAGCATTGCAAATCCATCTCAAAGAATTGAGATATCGTTTCTTGAGGAGAGAAAGCAGACTAGAAGTTGTAGCTAGTTTCTTCCTTGTCAGTAAGTCCTTTATGAGGAAAGTCATCAGATAGGATAAAGGTATAAAATCCATTTTGAAGCTGTTCTGCTACTGTTGAGACCACATGGAATCATAAAATAATTTAGGTTGTAAGGGAACTTCAAAGGCCATCAAATCCCAACGTTATTTTTAAATCAGGGGTAACTACACAAGTCAGGTTGGTCAGGGGCTTGTTCCTTTTGAAAGTCTCCAAGATGCCACACCCTCTCAGAGCAGCATGTTCCTGTGCTTAACTTCACTCATATTTGTGATTTTATTCTTTATAGCCAATCAGAATTTAGCTTTCTGCAACTTTTGACTGTTGCTGCTTGTTCTTTACCTCTGAGAAAGGTCTGGTTCTGTCTCTGTAACCATCCAATAAGTTGGAGAAGATGCAATTCAGTTGTCTGTTAGCATTCTCTTCTGCAGGCTAAACCAGCTCCCTCAGCCTTTTCCCATTTGTTGTGTACCCCAGCTGTCTCAGAGACCCAACACTGGACCCTCCAGTTTGGAAGTATATCTCCTATCCTGGGGGACTCCAGACTGGACACAGTGTTCCAGATACTGTCCCGCAAGTGAAGTGCAGGGAGGAATGATCTCTTTCTTCCACCCACTGACTACCCTTTGGCTAAGACAGCCCACTATGCAGTTCATCTTTTTTGCCTCAAAGGCAGACTGCTGATTTGTACCTAACTTCCTGCTCACCAGGATTCTCACACATCCTTTCCTGCAGAGCTGCTCCCTCGCCAGGCAGTCCACAGCCTGCACCAACGCATGGTGTTTTTCTGTCCCAAGAGCAGGACTTTGATCAGGTTCTTGTCAGCCCATTCCTCTAGCTTCTCAAGACCCCTGTACCTGCTCCCTGTATTGGCTGTTGTGTGTGAACTTGCATTCTGATGCTTCATACAGGTCTTTTATGAGGATATTCAACAGTTTTCGACCTGGTCTTGATACCCAAGGGATGGCGCTTATTGCTGCCTGACAGTTAGACTTCTAAACGTTGACTGCTACTCTCTTTAAAGGCCACCACTCCAGGCAGCTTTTTATGCACCTTGTATGTTGACAATGCAATTCTTTTTTCTTTTTTTTTTTTCCCCCTTCTATTTGGGTACAAGGATGCTTCATCATCTTCTTCAGTATGGTCCAGTAAAGGCGTAAAACAAGATAAGGTGTACTTTCCTATATGTCTTGTGGGAAAGGACAAGCTTCTTTCATGCCTTTCTTTTGAAATGTTTTAAGAATCAATTCTCATTGTGAAAATGAATTATAATACACCTGCTGAATACACCAGATTCTCTTGCTATATGAGTCTTCAGGCAATTTTGGAGATTTGTCTTTCCAAAATGTGATGTAAAAATCTTTCTATGTATTTAAAAAAGGAAAATATTGGTTGACTGAATAGAAGTTTGAGCTGCAGTTGAAAAGACCTGTATAAAATAACTGAGTCAGGGTTGGAGAAAGTGAGGGGCAGGCAGGAAACTGAAGTTAAAAAAACCACTAAGATTTAGGTGGTAATGTGGAAGTAAAACAAATCAATGTGACAGAATCATGTCCAGTTGGGCCATTGAAAATAGCAAGAGAAAGAATTTTCATGTAGGACAAGGAAAGCTAGCGTAATAAATCACAGTGTCATAAAAGTAGTAGAAAGTTTCAGCAGTCACAATTGGAAAGAATGAAGGTGTCAGAGGGAATGCTTTCTTCATATGTATCTGTACATCCATAATACTATGTGGTCTCGAATGCAGGCAGGAATTCAGACTAGGATTTACTTTTTGGTAAGTTGTTTGCTGCCTTCTGTTAAACGTAAGTAAATGTATATAACCTTCTTACTTTGTCGGGTGTTGTGATGTTTCATTAGTTAGTCTGTTCCGTACTTCAGGCACTGACAAAAAATGAACATTTCAGTTTCAAATGTATACGTAGCAGTAGCAAGAGCACAGACTTTTGCTGGAATATATGTGAATGTTATATGTTAAGAGGACCAAAAGTAAGTGTTTCTCTGTAATGGGAGAAGAGAAAGGGTACTTTCTTGCTAAGGTAGTATTACCTTTTCCCCCTATGCTCTCTGAAAAAAAATTATTTTGCATTGACTTTCTTACTTTTGAAAACACCCTTCTTTTGGAACGAGATTTTTTTTTAAATTAAATCTGAATTTGGCTCTGTGCTGAACCTTCCAAAAAAGAGAGGTGGCTGGAGAATTTATTTTGTATGATTGCAGCAGCAAATGATCTGAGTCAAGTGGCCTGGTCAGATAATTAAGCTACAGCAGAGAAGGCTTGCGGAGTCAGTCAGTTGTGATTATCGGTCCAGTGTGGTTGGATGTCTGATTCCTTCTGAAAAATTCGAAGTGGCTGCTTTTATTATCATTAATAGGGGAGTGCCAGCGACAAATCTGGAAGAATTACACTGCCACTTTAAAGAATTCCAATATATTTCAGTTGGAATAGAAGTTTAACGATTAATTGATGGCTGTTTATCTGCTGCTCTGCCCACCCCTTAGAATTTGAACGTTTTAAAGAATAATTCCCATGTTAAACGTCTGCCCTGTTTGTGAATTCTTGTGTCTGTAGGTAGTCCATGACAGTGGCAATAAATGTGTATTCTTTGGGGTTGTCTATATCTTCTTAGTTGTTTTTTTTTCTTTATTATGTGATTTAATTAGAAGTTTAATCATTTTAAAACTACTTCCACAGCATCAAGGAAAGTTCCTTTAATAGTGAAGCATTAAGTTGCTTAAAGTGCCTCACAGAACGAAACCTTGGAAGCATTTCTGAAATATTTCTCCTGCTAAGCATGAGGGATGTCATGAAATGAAACAAAAAAGGAAACAATATTTCATTTGTGTGGAAGGATAAAGTACATTTAATCTAAAACAGGCTAGTTCAATACTTATGGTTTACTTGTGGAGTTCAGCAATTTTAAAATAGAAATCTTATTGGTATTAACTCTGCCACATGTAAGATGAATTAATCACAGAGAAATGCACATATGTTACTGTACATAGCTATCGAAAAGCCAAAGCACTTGAAGTTTAGGGGACTTTGTAACTTTGAATACAGCCGTCTTAATTTTAAAACAAAAATGTTCAGCTTCCGGCAACTTAGATAGTAGCATTTCTAATGTTTTTTAAACAGCTATTAATGTAGTCAAGCTGTGTTTTTTCTTCTTCTGTGTGTAATCATCTGCTCAGTGGTGCACTCTATAACTAGTAGCAGGAGACAGAGGAGTGGCCTGCTGTGATTGATGGGGCGAGGCCCAGCAAACTGAAAGAGTCCCATCTGGATTAGGTTTTGGGAGCAGTCAGATGTTGAGAGGGAGGTCAGTAAGCCTTGCATTAGCTCCCCCTCCTTCAACACCCCGATCATCCACACTCATGCACACATTACATTGCTCACAAGCCCTCATCCATAATTGATGCTTGCTTTGGGCAGATGCTGTATGGCCTGGGACTAGAGCAGCTGCTAAGTTTATGGAGAATAAAGGGAGCAGGATGGTACAGCAGGTATTTTCGCTTTTATTTTCACTTGAAACTCTTGATTTTAGGCGAGCCAGGGCATTTCTTATAACCAGCTGCACCACTGCATGCGAGACTTCTTATCCATGTTTTGTTGCTTAAGTCTGAAGGAGGGCAAACTGCAGCCGTGATTATGTATCTGCTGTGCTCGATATATCGAACTGAGCTGTTCTTATAACCAGCAGGTTTACAGAGTAATGTTGCATTTTTCTTCTTCGTTTCTGTGCCCTAAGGATATGATGCAGTTTGGCTCATTTAACTACAGTATGAGAGGCTTTCTCTAAATGTGAAATATCTCTTGCCAAAGAAACAAAATGCACCAAACAGAAAATAGAGTAGAACAAACAATAAACTTAGTTAGACTTTAAAATGCAGGCAAGCAGAAAGGTTTTCATTGAATACATTTTTATGCTGCAAATGTGTTTTTAAAAAGGAACACTGCATAAGTAATGTTTTCTGTGCTCTGTCTTTTGTGTACAAACATAACAAGCTTGCTTTATTACATTTTGACACTTTTGATGCGTTTCTTAATTATGAAATCCTTTCAGAGGAGAGGATGCTGAAAAAGCATGTTAAGATCTGAGATACTAGCAGCATTTTAAATTCTAAGCTTTTCTTCAAATGGAGTAATATAAATGGAATAGGAGTGACTTCACTTACCTGCATCATTGGAATGCTTTCTTTTTTTTGTTCTTTAGAGTTCAACATTTAACCAGAAAGCGATGAATTTGATTTTATACACTGCCACGTAAAGCATATTTTTCAGTTGAAATGTGGTTTTCATTAAAACTCAGGCCAGAACATTTAGCAGAGCCTGACTCTCTGCCATCCTTTGTTCTTCTTTCTGTTGCCAACAACTACTTTATTAAAAACCGTGCACAAAGTGAGCATTAAGGGGGTCATTTAATCTTAAAGATACTTAGAACTGAGTCTGAAGGGACAACTTCTGTTTAGCCTCTCATGCCTAGGTTTGTATTAAGCGCTGTCTGTGTACTGTCATCTGCAGTTTTGAGATTACTCTAATACCTGAGTTCATAGGCTAATTTAGGATCAGGATTTCCTGTTGCTTTTAGGGCCATTTCATGTTTTCAACTTAATGCATTAGATCTATTATTTACCTTATTCATTTTAGTTCACTGTATTTTAAAGGGCACAATAAAGGGACATTTCAGGTGATTATACTTAAAGAATTTTTGGTTCTTTAAAATCTATTCAAATGTACCTGACTTCTGCGTAGTTTGGGGTTTTCATCAGCCACATGTATATACAAATATGTGTTAGTTGACACTGCATTGTTCTTGATATAAATTAATATTCTAAACAATACCCATACAAGTAGTAAAGATCATGTTTATACATACATGCTCTTATACTACATTGTAATACTGTGTTTGTTGAATTAATTGTGAATCATAAATTCACACTAATTTTAAAGGCTAGGAAAGGCTACAGCAGGCACCTATTTTAAGAAAACAAACCCCTGAGCCTTCGTTGTTTACTTACTAATGGGATCTTGCTTCTAAATAAGTGATCCAGACCTCAGCTTAACAAGCCTAATGAAAGAGGTAGAAGAGTCTCAGTAGCTCGAGGGTGCTGGAATTACCAGTGCAGTGTGCCATTTTATGGTAAATCTAAAAAGTGAATTATTTGGAGTTGTTGGTAAAAATAATATAAAAGTTCATCTCTCTTAATTAAATATTAGCTGTAATTAGCACTAGGTATGAATGCTTTGAATATTAATTAGGGTCTTACGGAACTGCTGTCATGTTAATGAGAAACAGTGGGGGTCTCAGCAACATCTGGTTTAGGACTCGAGGCAGTATAAAAACCTTTAGATCAAATGCACCTGGACATTAGCCCTTGGTCCCTTTGTTGCCATTATTGTTCTTTTTTGCCAGCTGCTGACTTTAATGCCATGCTTAGCATCTGACATGAAGGAATAGCTTAAGGACCAGCAGTAACTGGCTACTGTGTTTCAAAGCCAGCACAGTGAAAATGCTTATATAGGCAGAAGTTCGATTTGCTGTTGTTCATACTTACCACTTGATGAAGTCTTTCCTGAAACAGTTGATTAAAAAATTTAAGGTTCCCTGCCTCCCCCACTTCTTAAACATTTAATAAATGTCTCAGGTGTAATTCAGTCATTGTTGGGTTTTACTTCATCAGGGTTTATTTATTCTTTAATAGTGAAAATATTAGGTAAAAGAAATAAGAAAGGGACCTTACCATTTTTTTAATATAAGACGGTGTAAGTGTACATTTACAAGAGTTTTTAACCTCCTCTGAATTTAAACAGGGCAAGTTTCAGTGCAGCAATAACCTTGGAATGATTGTAGATATATGCAAATGAAACTTACTGACTTAACCCCGTGAAGGAGGTAAATGTCACTGTTTTCATTTGACCGTTGAATGAGGCAATGTAAACTACTTGCTCAAGGCTGTATGCTAAAATAGTAGCAAAGATGGGATTCAAATTAGAGAGGGTTTGATTGCTGATGTAAAGTTTTGGGGTTTTAGGTTATACTGAATGCCTTTTACAAAGGAAAAATTGATTTTCCCTTATAAGCCTGCCATGTAGCAAGGCTTGTTCCCATGCTGTGATATTGCAAATTCTTAAAAGTTTAGGACCAGTTCATGTCAGAGAACTGATGTTCAAATTAGTTGAAATTGGCTGGAAATGTCCTTAAGTATGAAGTGCAAAAGACTCTCTTTTATTCATCCAGCCTATTTTGAAATTAGGAAGTCAAGGACTGATAAGTACAAATAAGATAAATCCCTACAATAATTGGGTGCAGGTATTTGTATGCACTTTGGTGGGAAAATGGCAGAGTATTTTAAAAACTAAATAAAGTTTTACTCAAATATTCATTTTTATATTGCTTCATATTTAGAGGGATAACTTTATCTTGTAAATCAGCTCATTTGAGTTTGGGATAGCCCCTGTATTAATGGTTTCTAATGCTGTGTCATCTGCAGCATCCTATTTTGGACATCTGTTACATAGGTTCTGAAAGATTGTTCTGTACGTTTCCTTCCTGAGAATTAATACTGTTTGCTATGAGCGGAGCTAACCTTACGTGAGCACTGTATTGGCAGTTGTGCTCAGCAGCCTTTAGAATAAACTGAGCTTTGTCCCTCTTCATTGTCTGAGTTGAGGCATTAGTTCAGGTAGATTTTACTGACCTTTCTCAGTTAAAGAATAGTGTACGGTTATCCAGAGAACAGCAGTTTTGTTTGTCTAATTATAGTAAGATTTAATAGGGTTAGCAAAATGGATTTAATTCAGATAAGAAATTTTCTCCTCAAGAAACAAATATTATGCCCTTTTCAGGCCAACGATCTTAGCAGAATGCTATCATCGCTTTCTGTGTTACATGTCTGTGATCATCACTTATTTTTATCTTACGCCACATTTCTTCTTCCTTTTTTTTTCTTTGATTTTTACAGGGTAATCAGGAAGCTACAGCACCTCCTGACACAATGGCACAGCCTTATGCCTCAGCCCAGTTTGCTCCACCTCAGAATGGTATCCCTGCAGAATATACAGCCCCACATCCTCATCCAGCTCCAGACTACACAGGCCAAACCACTGTTCCAGAGCACACGTTAAACATGTACCCTCCTGCTCAGACACACTCTGAACAGAGTGCAGCTGACACAAATGCACAAACTGTCTCCGGCACAGCCACAGTAAGTCAAGGTTTCAGCTATTTCTAAAGCAGTATGTTTCAAGTTACACATGTATTTATTGATAACATTTATTCTTATGTTACACTTAGTAGTTTTGCGCTTCATTTGTGTTCAGATTACTCACCGTTTCGAGGTTGAAAGTCAGTCAAAGTTTATCGTTCAACTTGGAGACTATAATTTCGCTGCTTTTGGAGCCTCTTAGTAAGTATTTGGAGCTTTGTAGAATCTGTAGTTTCCTTTTCTACAGTATTAGACAGACAAAATGATTAATAGCAAGCCCGTGAATCATATAATAAAGTTGGACAAAGTCCAATATGGAAAAACATTGCAAAAGAGTGTCTGTAAGCATTCATTTGGAAAAAAAAAACCACAACAAAAACAACAACCCCACACCAGACTGATTTTGTTATTTTTAGCGATTTCTGTATTTTTGACACTTATGACTAGTTTTTTATAGTGTTTATTGAATGATAGTGTATTGAAATTACTTGTAGAATTGTGTGAATGAGTATTGTGAAGAGCACGTCTGTAATACTGTGGTTTCTGGTGAGCTTGTTTGTGCAGCTCTTACCAAAGTTGTGTGTGGATCTGTGCTCAACAGAGCAGAAATGATAGACTTTCCTCCTATTTGATTTATAAATGAAGTTCTGAAGTGTCGTGAATTACGCAAGAGATTCCTTGGATGGCCCTACCTTGTAATTTAAGTCACAAATTTCACACATTGATAGTTTAGTGCTTCTGTCTTAATTCTGGATTGGGACCCAATATATCCAGTGCCAACAGCTGGCAGATTTCTGAGCCATCAACCACCTGCTTTACAGAACAGACAGCACACTGCAGTTTGAGCATGCACTTGAAGCATCTCTACTAGCTGTCCTCATCCTTGCTGCAACCATGCTCCGTATCTCATCTTACCTCCCCTTCCTCCCCTGGCATATATCCAACCTGAAAAGTTTAATCCATTAGGGCAAGAGGAAAGGGAAAGCGTATTCCCTTAAAGGAGTAGTTTTGAAGACTTACATTTATTGCCGTGTCATTAATTTCTTTATATGGGTATGAACAAGAGAGAAAAGCAATAGCAAAAAGATATTCCTTGGCATTATCATGGAGGTGTCCTTGTGAAGTAATTACCCAGTTTTGTGGTTTATGCAGTAAAATGTTTCAGTCCTTTTATTTTTGACTTGGTAACTTTTTATTGCCCCGATTGGCCCTTTGGTCTAGTAGTGTGAGAAAGTGGAAGAGTATCCTGTTTACCTATATCTTATAGTATTCTTTGCAGCTCTACGGTGTCCCCTCTTATTCCTCTCTTTGCTAAGTGAACTTCCTGGTTCTTTCCAGCTTTTTACATTTTCTCCCATAATCATTTTTGATTGTTGTCAAACTCTTGTCATATGCCACTATTGTTGGTTTAGAGTCAGAACCCTAAGCTGGATGGATACTCCAGAAGACTTTGGCTGTTGACTGAAAATGTAGTCTTCCCTACCGTCCCTGTCTCATTCTTTTTATATTCTACTGTTTTGCTTGCTCTTCTGACCACTGCTGCGCACTGAACAGTCCACTGTGATGCCCAGCTCAGCCTTTTGTATTTTGAAACTGTTGGTCTTTTTGCCATTCAGTTTTGAAGTAAAAGACTGTCAGTGCTAAAATCAATGGTAAAACACCTGTTGATGCAAGTGGTATCGGAGCTCATGCCTCATCATTTATTGCTTTCAATTTATTGTGTTTCCTCACCCCTTTTTGATTTTTCAGTTTGAAGAAGTGTTAGTCTCTTTATCAGAAAAGTCGCGTATGTGTTTTTCCAACATCTTCGTGACAAAGGCTGATGAAAATTAATTTGGATTGTCTTTTCTTCTTCTAGTGCTCTGTTCAATCCCAGCTCTAGCAAATTCAATGATTCCCTTGAAAGTTTCCCGCTTCTGATGTACTAATAGGCTTTATTGTTATTTGGGTTTGTATCCTTTGCTATCTGCTCTTCTTATTTCTTTTTGCCTTCCTCATATCCAGCTTATATTTTACCTGTCATACGCTTTCTCCCATCTGGTTCCACTTGGAGTGAATTTCCATTCTCTGAAGAATAACACTTCAATTCCACTAACCTTGTGTATTTGGAGAATATAGTATCATTATTTGCTTTTTTTATTATGGATCCTTTTCTTGCCTTCCTGTTTCCTTTCTTACAGAGGAATGCGCATAACTTTTTGAAGTAGCTCCCATGCATTTTATAAAGAATTAGATTTCCTTAGTTTTGACTTTAGGCATCTTTGAGAAAGCTGCTTTTTTTGTTTGTTTTTTCAAAAGGTATTTTTTCTAAATTGCAATGTTATATTAGAAGTTGTGGATACTATCCCTTTCCTTGGACATCAATGCATTGAAAATACAAGTTTACAAGAAGAGTGTGTCTGTGCATCTAGATTGTTCAAAGTAGCCTTGACATTGAACGTATTACTCACCAGTTAGTTTTACAAGTTTACGGTCAAATATTGTTTGCACAATTTAATTATGGGTAAGTAGATCTAAAATCTGTTATGCATTAATCTCATTAGCATTGCACTTAACACAGTGTGGAGACGTTATAAATAGGTATACGCATATGGATCCCAGACAGATTTGACACGGACTTTGTAATATTATGGAGATCCAGCTGTGTACATCTCCTGTGGGTTTAGGTGCTTCAATAGCACTGTGTCAACATTGTAACTCCATGTGGTCTTTATTGTTGAAGGAAACAAATTATGTGTCTTTCCAGTTCCTGCTAGCTTTCTGAATAGTTGGTTTCCAGTCTTAAAGAATTTTAAGTGGAATTGATGTGAGGACATAGTGGCATTTGTTTGGTAGGTTCTAATATTTTTACAGAGTTTCCTTTCAGTAAGCTGTATTATATGCAATTAAAAGAAGAATAATCAGTTGATTGATCATTCACAGAAGAATACTGTTGTGATTAATGTAGATTAGACAAGCTATTGGATGGAAGACCAATTTTTGAATTTTCTTATTCACATGTGTATTTAGGTGTATGTGAAGCTGGATATACCACTAAAAATGGATCTCAAAATTTTGAAATATGACGCTAATAAACAACAGGGCAATCACCTAATTTGTAGAACTACTACCAGAAGTGACTTAACCTCATCCATGAAGGACTTAATCTACGCTGAGGCTAGGCACATACCCTGTCTTTCTCTGTGTGTCCCAGTTCCTTTTTGTCTGAAAGAATCGTACACTGAAGCTACAGCTCAGATTAGGTTTAGTGCAGCCTGAACCCATATAAACATATAAATAATAAAGATAAAAATTAGAAGGTTCCATGCAACTTCTCTTGACAGAGTGTGATCCTGGAACCTCTATCAGTATCCCCATTTGCTGCAAATTGAACAAGATTCCAATCATTAGTTTTATTACAGGTTTGCAATTTTGTGCACAGTAGGGAATGTGAACTTGATTTCCTTATGCGTAGAATCCATGGGCTCTAGTAAAGATTTCTTGTGTTGCCTTTGGTCATTCAGAGCCTTCTCAAATGGGTGTAAAGTACTACCAAGCCAAAAAGACTGACTTTGACTTAGACTGACTTTGAGTTGTTGTGGGACGTTAATGACTACAGCCTTACAGAATATACAGTATTTTCTATATGCTATGAAAGCAAACAAATCTGACAGAAGAGAATGTATGCTTTTCTTTGATTAAAACTAAAATATTTTGTTGAGAACTTAATACAAAAGGATCCTTTTTTTACTCTTGGATTTTACTTTTTCTAACAAAACATTGCATGAAACCCTTTCATTCCTTGAGCTTCTCCAGGGAGCACACATAATATCTGAATGTAATGCTCTGGGTATCTTTTTGTCATTTGTAGCACTGACTTTCTGTGGACTTCCAACTGGGATCTCCTGGCTGGGCGTCTACCCTGTCAAAAACCGTACCGTTTTCCTTGTGCTTCTCTTAGTTTAATTTCAAAGTTCTTTTCAGTTGCTTTTGCTCGAATTGACTAACAAGCACTTCAAAAACTGCAGTTGAGGAGTATGGAATGTTTTGATATTGTTAAGATTTTACTTTTCTGCATATTATGCTTAACTAATTCAAATATACTTTAATGGACATTCATTTAGCAGTCAAGATGTGGGATTAGAAATGCTCTTGTAATTCCAAAAAGTGTATTTCCTAGTGAAAATTTTAATCTATTATTTTGATAAAATAGTGCGAAACAGTGTTCTGTTAGGGTAAGTATTGGTCTTATGAGGTGCTTAAATTGTATGTATAGGGATTACTAACTTTGTATTTTGATGCTATGAAGCTGAAGCTGTATAGAATGAAAGGGAAGTAAATGTTTAAAGACAGAATGATTTAGCTGAAATAATGTAAAATCATCTGTAGGTAATATAATACCATCAAAAGTTACTTTGATTCTTCTCTGAATAATATAGTTTTCATCTTTTTGGATCAATATATTTGTTTAATCAAGGAAGTAGTCCATCTGAGTATATGCATAATCAATACCCATCCAGTACTGGGTTATTTAAGTGCTGGTAGACTTTTGGAGTTGCATAGCATCAAATGTGCTCTTAGTCATTAACAGAAATAGTAAATTGCAACTTTCCAGAAGGATGGTTCAATAAGTGTGTTACAAAGTTATGTTAAAAGTAACACGTCTGATGATTTCGCAGAGTGTGTTTGAGTGTTATGTTAAATAGTTACATATTTTAAAGTAAGACATTTGATCACTTTATGAAATATGAAGTCACCTTTTACCTGTGTACATATAGATACGCAAAAATGGCGTATACAGTTCCGAGACTAAAACTTGTTCAATTATTGCCTGTGGATTTTATGCATGACTTCTGTTGATGTCAGTGGGAGATGAGTACGTAAATACGAAGGGCATTAACTGGGCACATATAGGAAACCAGATAATAGTAAAGTAAGTGTGATTTCTCTGGTGTTTCCTATTCTAAGTGTATTATATTAATAATGGAAGTAAATATCACGGTCTGGTAAAAACTGATTTTATAATATAAATGGTCTGTTTTTTATGTATGTGTGTGCTCCGCTCTAAACTTAATTCTGCTTTTGCATTAGAGAAAACTTGAGGTCATTGCACAGTCTTTCTGCCTTGGACTGTGACTTCAGCAGATTTCACAAGCTGACAAGCTTTGATAAGTTGTGTGTTTGGGTAGGAGTCCTTGAGGGAAAATGAAGTTTACCTAGAGGAGTCTTGGTGATTCAGCGCATAGTGCTTTTCTGTCTAAGGTGGTTCTGACTCAATACCCAGTGTGGCATTAGGGAATGCAGTGCTGCTCAAAATGCTATAGAAGATATAGTGTGGAGGTGTGGGTTGTCTGTGATCATTGAAGATGATGACGTATTTTTCGCATAACTCCTTTGTTACAACTAAATTTCAGCTTGGTTACTACCAAAATTCCTCCTGTAGTAGCCACTGAACTTGATATGCTTCTGTGTGAAAGTAATTGCTATGGTAGATACTAGATGTCTGTTGTAACAGTTGCCCTGCTTTACCTTGACATTTTGTGTGTTCTTTGAGATGCGATGTTTTGTGAGTTCGATGGTTTCTTTTCTTGGTGTTAATTCTGTCCAGGTTTGCGCATTCTCTAGTCATGTTGCAGAGGCCATCTCTTCATCTAGGGATTTTGGAAGGCTTAGTGATACTCTGAACTGAAAATTATTTACCATATTGAACTTGGTTGTTTTGGGGAAGAGAAAGGTATATAACCTTTGTTGATTTTTCTTGTACTGATTTCTCTGTTACACTTTTTAATTTAGGTGAGGAAACTGGCAGTAGCAAGCATTTATTATAAAGTGCTTTAGTGTGTTGTCCAAGCCTGCAGGTGGGTAGACTGTTACTATAGTTCTCTGCAGCATATTTCTATTATTATTAGTTCTTTTTCCTGCTCTGTTCTTTATGTAAGTTATTGGGGTGAGTTGGTTTTGGTTTTTTCCTTTTCTTTCTTTTCTCCATACTGTTTCATACTTCTCCTTCTCTCCTACTATGTTATTCCTGCTCTGTCCATGTCCTGGGGGTGTGGGATACATTAGCTGTTTCAAGAAATTATATTCAATATTAAACAGTGGGGCTATATCCCATTTGGTTTAGAGGCATCCATCAATTGTTCTCACAACAGCGTGTCATTGAAGAAGCGATGTTTAAACTGAAGTTCTCTGTAGTTTGCTGATTCATCGTGTAACTGCGGTTGTGCTTGTTAGCCTTGAGGTAAACTTCTTTGAAGTCCAACATACCAAGTATATGCATAGTGAGCGGGATGCTTTTCAGTGCTGCTGAGCTTAGCTGCTGTTATCCTTGTCTCTGAATATTCTGCTTTTCTCCAGGAGGTTTTCATAGTGCACCTGGAATGTGGATCCTGGAACTGCCTCTTGTGGCTTGGCAATAAAAGTGACTGGCTTGCCTCTGTGTGTAGTTCTGTCTGGAAAGCATGCAGAGCAGAATTACAGTGCAGATAACCGTGTCAATCATTCCTCTAAATAGTGGCACTCAGAGGACTGTGCTCCCCCTGCGGAGGAGCTCGGAACTTTTCACCATGAAGCAGCTGTCTTGCAAGTCAGATTTCCCCATGGATGTTTTTTATTCCCAACTGCTATCAATGACCCATTTTTTATTCTATTTCAATTCCATATTTTTGTCTATAGAAGTTTGCCACCAGTGTGCTAGGTAGTTGATAATACTTTGACAATTGTTACAGCAGTGTTTATTCATCTAAATCATACCCTGCTGGTGCAGGCTATTGTATCAGCATGGTATGCTATTTCATTTATAGTACCTATTATATTTGGTCCCAACTGTTACTGAAAATGTTTCAAGGAGCTTTTTTCAAGACCCCGAGCACTTCAGAGCTGCAAAACCGAGCAACCTGGTCCAGCTCCTACTCTATAGTGAAGAGATCAAAACTGACATCCCAAATAGGTAACGTAATGCTGTGCTGGTTTGGTGAGGCACAGTAATGACTTGTGATCGTAGGCATTACTTCTAAGAAGCTTCCTTGCTGAAAGCCCTGCGCGTTAACTTTGTAACTATGCCCTGTGTGTACTTCTTTGCTTATGCTAAAGAATAGCAGGAACATATTGCTCACTTTAGCAGCTGTATGTGTCAGTGCATGCTCTAAAATAGATTCTTCTCAAGGATACACAGACCCTTAAACCGCCTGTTCTCTACGGTACTGTTTATAAAGCTCTGTTTGTGTACTGAGTTGTTTTGCTTGGTGAGAAGATAACCGCCTTTTTTTCCCGTGTTGCTGAGTTAACTTAGGCATTGCTCCCAGAAAGTCCTTGGTGTTCTGTGAGTGGGTATGGGGTGTGAGGCAAGCAGCCGTTACACTGCCAGCTAGCTGTGCACTGCGTGCTTATCAGCGTGTCTTGCGTTCTTCTGAAATCTCAGTAACTGATCCTTTTGATTTAGAGATCACCTCAGCTTCTTTTTCCTTTTGATTCTTAGAGCAAGAAGGGATTGCAAATGTAATACTGAAACAGAAGACACAAAAATTATTAGTCTGGGTTGGGTTTTTTGGGTTTTTTTGAGGTATTGTGATTTCAACTTCCTTTCATGATTTTTGAGTGCTTGAAACTAGTGAAGTAGTAAAGCTGAAGCTCTTCCCCAAAACCAAAAAAAAAAAAACAACCCACCCAGGGATAAGAGAGCAATGGCGCTCTGTCATCTCTAGTCATGTTTGCTCAAATAAATTAGCTGAATGCCATCGAATACTCCTCTGTGGGAGTGGGGACAGAGGAATACTCCTCTGTTCACTATGGGGCAGGCTAGCTTAGATCACTTAAGCTGGTAATTCTAGCCAACTCTAAGGCAGATTTAAAGCACAAAACTGTGCAGAGGTCTTTTCAGTCACATTGTCAACCAGAGATACAGTCATATCACTCCAACTTGAAAAGTTTCTTCTAAAAAACATTACCAAGTAATTTCTGATCTGCCAAGTTTAATTGACCAATTAAACAATTTAAGATTTGCTTCCTGCTTCGCCCTGAAAGAGTAAACAATATTGTTTTTTTGAGTTTTCTAGTACTTTGTATTGTCTTTTGGGCTCTTTACTTCTCTGTACCAATTCTTTTACACGTTACATTATTGACTTTTTCTTCTCACTATGCAGTCTCAGTAGCCATGGCATCCAAATGCTTTGGCCGTGCTTCAGGTTCTGATGCATTGAGAAAAACATTTGTTGCACATTTTGCTGAATAAACTGAGCATAAATTTCAAAGGGGATCTTGGTATGATGAAATAGCTAATTACAACTTACTTTGTATTTCACCTTCTGCATCTTTGCTTCACATTATAATATGGTAATTAAAATTGGTCCTTATGGGGGGATTTTTTTTTTGGTGAAAATTAGCTCTCATTTTCATTAAATACAGGAGTGGCTGTGTTAGGTTAGGTAAGACTAATGATGTTTTCCATTCTCTTGTAATTGCCATGCAAATGATAGTTAATGGCTTGCAACTTTATCAGAAGTTGTCAATTCCTCCCCGCACCAGCTCTGTGTAATTGCAATATAAACTTGTATATTGCCTGGAGTACTTTGTGCAATGGCATCAGGGGAGTAAGTTTGTAACTTCTCAGTTAACCAGCAACATCCTTAGGTCCTTCCTTGCAAGGAACTGGCTCTCTGCTAGAGAGGCCAGAATGGCCAGGTGGTACAGGTAGATGGAAAACTAACAAGATTTGTAGTTGAAAGCTTTGAAGATCATTCCGATAGGCTTCCTCTCTTCTTCTTTAAACCGTAAGGCTGAGTTTCTATTAATGTGACAGTCTTTGCCCAGGGTTACACAAGAGGTAAACTTACTCTCCTGCATGACTACATGTGGGTCTCGGTAAAGGATTGCTTAATTGTGTATTAAACCCCAACCCAACCCTGAAAATATTTTTTTTTCAGATCCTGTTTATACTCTCAAGCTTCCATTCCTCTCCCACACACCTATCTCTTCAGCTTTCCCACACACCCACCTACCTACTCACAGAATTACTTTAATCAAATGTTACTGATGTGTGGGCTTGCTTACCACTTCTCCCTGCTTAATCTGTTCCCTTTCTAGGGTCAGTATGAAAGAGTGACTCGATTCAAACGTTTAACTTTGCTATCCGTCAATATTAGAAAGACAGTAGCAAGCATGTCCATTTGTCTTGGCTCAACCTGCAAGCCGTTGAATCCATGTGTAAGTTTGAAGCTGCTTTATTGTCTACCAGTGATGTGACAGGGTGGAACACCCATCACAGGCAGAAGTATACAGAAGACAATTTTCTTATTAGCTAGATATGCGTTCAGGAATCGGTTAGAAGTTCTTCCTTTCAGACTATGCCGGAAAAGGAATTAGATGGTGCTAATAGTCTAGCACGCATGTATTGGTGTGTTTGGTCTTTCTTGTGATATGAAGAAGTATTTGGGGGCTCATTTTAAATTGCACAGATCTAGACATTAAATGGCTAAGAATTAATTAATTGTAGAAATAGGTAGAAATTCCAGATGGAAGGATAAGTGAGTTAACCTGTTTTTGTTCTGTCTTGAATTAATCCTACATATTTATGGCAATTTCTTTAAAAAAAGTGGCATGGAAATAGTAATCTACGTGTCAAGATACTTGCTGCAATTTGAGGAAGGCCAGAATAGTGTGGGATTTTTTCTGTCCTGGTTCTGCTGGAAGATTAGAATGCAGCTAGGAGGTCCATTCAGGCCACTGGGCTACAGGAGATGGACTTGGGTTGTGAAAGCATGCATACCTTTGTACTGTAAACTGCAGGTAACTTACCTTTAAAACTACTGATAGGAACATAAGATAACTGCCTTCATGAATCTGAACTTCTTAGTATATAATTTTCTGATTTTAATATGAGCATCACTGTTTAAAGAAAACTGTTTCTTATTATTCTTATTACTCTGCTTTTCTGATTTCTATTTTTAAAAGTGCCTTAAAATATATTTATAGCATCAAATTAAAATAATAATACATAAACAGATCAGTATCTTTATTTTAAAATTTCAGGTCCTCTTAAAACTAAATTTACTCTTGCTGTCATAGGTTTTGTTCCCAGTTAAGACAGTTTATACTTTACACCTGCATCTTGTAGCTAGACACTATTTAAAATAATGTACACATTTGATAATGAATTTATTAACATATGCATTTACAATAGAATGCCTCTGCCAAAATGTTACAGGCAGTTTTCCCACAGCAAAAGCAACCCCCTGGTTCTTTTTCTCTTTATATGAAACCTATTTAGTTGCTCTGTATAAAATTGAGATTCTTTCATGTTGATACATGAGCAGTTGTTAACTTCAAAAAAGATGGTGTCAGCTGATTGAAGTACAACTTGATTTTATTGGAGGTTTTTTTGAGATGTGAGTAGTTGCTATGTGCTTTGTGCTTTTTACTTATGCAATGAAAGGTGAACATTTAGTTACTTTGGCACTGCAGGGGTAGAGAGTAAATATTTCCTAATATATGGAGAAGGTTTTATATACATATATAAAATGATAATTTTAAAAAAAGAGTTGCATAATTGCAAAATCTGCCTCTCCTTTTGCTTGCTGCTTGTCCGCTTTTAATCTTTGTGTGCATTTTAGTTGGTTTGTCTTCCTTTTCATCTTTACAACACTTTATTCCCTTTTTGTAATCTTCCTCTGGTTTTCCTTTTATGACATTTTTCAATATGCCTGCTTTGTCTCTGCTTCCTGTTGCTTCCCAGTATTTGCTCATTCCAAGGTTATCTAGTTGTTTACTTTATCCTCCCCCCCTTTCCGGACTTACAAAGCCAGCTACCATTGATTTTAATTTGGCAGAGAGAGTATGTAGTCTTCTGAAGGGAAGAACATAAACAAATTCTCTGGTATTTCTGTATCTAGATTGCTGCATCTCGCTGGTTCTAGATGCTTTTTCAGATGGTATCCCCTGCAGTTGTGTCGCAGTATCAACATACTGCTCTTGCACAAAGGGGCTTTCTGCATTGAGCCAGCAGTGCGCCCTTGCTGCCAAAAAGGCCAATGGAATCCTGGGCTGCATAGGGAAGAGTGTGTCCAGTAGGTCGAGGGAGGTCATTCTCCCCCTCTACTCGGCACTGATGAGGCCACAACTGGAATACTGTGTCCAGTTTTGGGCTCCCCAGTTCAAGAGGGACAGGGAACTGCTGGAGAGAGTCCAGCGAAGGGCAACCAAAATGATTGAGGGATTGGAGCATCTCCCTTATGAGGAAAGGCTGAGAGAGCTGGGACTCTTTAGCCTGGAGAAGAGAAGGCTGAGGGGAGACCTTATTACTACTTACAAATATCTAAAGGGTGGGCTGAAGGAGGATGGAGCCACACTCTTCTCGGTGGTTCCCAGTGACAGGACGAGGGGCAATGGGCACAAGTTGGAACATAGGAAGTTCCGTTCCAACACACGAAAAAACTTCTTTACAGTTGGGGTGACAGAGCAGTGGCAGAGGCTGCCCAGGGAGGGGGTGGAGTCCCCTTCTCTGGAGGTTTTCAAAACCTGCCTGGATGCAGTCCTGAGTGATGTGCTCTGGGCAATCCTGCTTTAGCAGGGGAGTGGGACTAGATGATCTCTAGAGGTCCCTTCCAACTCTGAAAATTCTGTGATTCTGTGATTTGCTTTTCCAGCAGAGACCTCTTTAAATCTCACCCATTGCAACAGCTGCCACTGTCATTGATCTTCTCTTCTCTTCTCTCTCTGGGAACTGCCTCTGAACTACAGAGTCACCCCAGTATACAAATTCTGAGATGTCCATTTAAAATCCATCTCTGAATGGCAGGAGAACACATAAGTACTCTTCAGGTCCTTCATAGCCGCAGCAATCAGTTCTGTAAAAATGCTTGTGAGAAGGAGGGGATTACAGGGCGCCTGTGTGGCAGCTTCTCATCAGCCTCTGCCATGAGGTCTAATAACACCTCTGGGTGTGGTAAGCAAGGAACGTGAAACTCTATCGATGGCAGAGACAACTTCAAAGACTGTTTGCCTTTCAGGATATGTCCATCTTTATATATTGACAGATTGTAATAAGACAGGCACTGCCTCCCAGCTTCCTTCTACCTTGAAAAGTGAGAATGGAGGGTTTCTCTTCCTGTGCGTTTTCTTTGGATTGTAATTAAAATACTTTTCTTTTATTCTCTGATTTATAAAAGAAAAAAAAGCAGCAGAATGCCTTCTGATTCAATCCAAAGAGAAGAGGAAAGCATGATTACAATTGTCAAGCCCTGTCTATGCCTGTGTTTGTTGCTGTTATAAAAAGTGCGTCAAAAGATGTAAACTATTTAATTTAATAAGGATTCACATAAGTTCCAGCTGTTTCAGAATAGTATCTGAATATTTGATTTGAAAACAATATGTGTACCAACACTGCAACATACTGCAGGCATGATCACCCAGCTATCCAGAAAGATCTAAGTCTGTCTGTGCTAATTAGTGTTTGCAGATTAAGCTTCTGTAGTGGGACCTTCAGTTAATAAAAGATCTTGTTGGGTTATAAGCACGTAACATGAGACATACGAGATGTCTACAAAACAGAATGGAAACTATATAAATTTACTAATTTCAAAGTACAATAATGCTGGGAGACCCAATTTTGCTTTTAATAATGATGTGATGTATTTTGTAATTTGTTCATATTACAAAAAATGTTACCTTATTGCTGCCATTATTTAAAGAGATTTATTGCCAAAAATATAGTTATAACATATCAATTTACTTAAAATATTTGAAATTATTAATCTTAACCTGAAATGGTATTCAAAAAGAAATTCTGTGGTTATTCACTTACATCAAGAAAAAAATGATAGTTTAGGCCAGAGACATTTGCTTTTAACTTGTGCATTTACTTGCAAATGCAGCAATTTTGTTGCCTATTTGCTCAGAGTCCTTATGCTTTTGGTTTTAGGGGTATGGCAATACTTGGATTGCAATGAGAAAAAAGGTTTCTCACGGACACATTCCCCCCCTTCATTTCCTTTCTTACATAGTTTTCAAGTAGTGTTACCAAATTTAGTGAAACAGATGCTGAGTTTCACCTCTGTGTATTTGTATTTTCCTGTTCTCATACATAAGCTCTTCCTTTTTTTCTTTAAAGAAAATCTGGCAAGGAGAGGTGGCAAACTGTCCTAACCTGGAGCAGCAGAAATAGTGGAGATTTGTTGTTTCTATATGAATGTCACTTTTTTCTCTTTTTAGTACAGAATATATTCTAGTTTTGACAGTGGGTTTAGGAAAAAACACTAGATGGTGTTAAAAATTAAAGGATATAAAAGAGAAATAAAAATCAGATAAAAAGGTGTGTTTTAAGCAAATTGAAAAACTTTTCTTTTATAGTAATCCCTTAAAGTGGTGACCTTAAAATACATTAAAATTAGTGGGGTTTTGGGGAAGCTTGCTTCAGTTTCTGGGGTTTTAAAATTGCTTTCTGATTTGCAAAATCAAAAAGTTAAAAGTTGGAAGAGTAAACATGTTTGTAAGGCAGACTGAACCGTTTCTAATGCATGAACATCGATATTCATGAGCAGGTGATACTATATCCCAGTAAATTTGCACCACGGTACACAGTACTTTAGTGACAAAATATTGTTTTCATCTCAGAGAGAAGTCTTGCAAGCACTTGTAACTGAAAGGGTTGTGTGCTGGTGTTCGTAATTATCGAATAGAACTGCTTACAGAGTTACTAGATTCAGGATAGATACCTGCATGGTGGGGTCCTGAGTTTATGCAGAGCTGCTGGGTAGTTGTGTTTGAGTACACTTGCACTATAAGATTTTGTGTTTATTCAAGCTGATGGGTGACGTTTTATTGGAGTTGTACACGTTAACTGAGACATCAAGCTCATGCTGAAATCTCAGTACCTGCTGGTATGCAGAAAAATATCCAATACTGGCTACTGTTAGGGCTTTTCAAAATTTTGTTTTGATGGTAATCTTTAGCATATACTTGTGGTTATAAAGCTTTGGAACACCGCAGGCTCCACCCATTGTAGAATTGCTGAAGTTAACATACAGCCTGGCAGTCTATGTACTTGTGAAACGGCTCATGCATGCAATAGAAGCACTTTCACACCAGCATAAAATGTTGCTATTGGCTCCTTCCTGTCTCTAGCAAGCATTTCCAATTTTAGAAAATTCTTCCTCTCATTTTTAAGCTAGGCTCCCTCTTTTTTTTTTCCCCACTGAGTTGAAAGTGTTGCAGATCCATTCCTTTTATCTCTCTGTTCTTTCTCAAAAGAAACTTGCAGCCATTTCCCATGTTACTTCTCTTTTCACATGGACAGCAAAGTCAACCTTCCAAAGATTGTAACATCTTTCATAGACAAAACATATTCAATCAAAGGTACTAGTGTCTGAATCACTGATTCTGTTCTGTGCTTTCTAATGGAAGGAGCCAAAGTTTTTATCTTTTTATTATTACTGTTATAGCAAGAGATACTTCTGTTTTCAATACAGGTGTAGTTTTTTGGGTTTGGGTTTTGGTTTGTTTTGTTTGGTTTTTTTTTTTTTTTTTTTCAAATACATACTCCCAGGACAGGAAATTTACTGTATCCCATGTGTCCACCTTAGCCCAATGTGTCTAATTTTTTTGCCTGCAACTTTATCCAGATGCAATTTGAGGACTTGCAGGTTTGTCTGGGTTTTTTCAAAGCTAAGATTCCCAAATAGACTATTACATGCCAAAAAATATACTCACTGTGTGCCAGATGGTATAGATGATGTTAATAATCCTAACTATGCATGTGTAGCAAGTCTTGTCTATAGTAAAAATAGAAAAAAAGCCATTTTGTATGTCGCATTTCTGACTGAGAAATGCAGTGGCCCTACTAATCAAGTATGCCCTGGCCACCCACTATATGAAATTGCTTTCTACTATCATCAGCTGTTTAATATCTCTGTAGACAATCTTTCCATGTAGCAAACTGAATCTAGACTCAGTGTCTCCAGTTTCCTTAACCTAAACACTCATAATGCATTGGCCCAAATTTGAGTAGCTTTCTAATTAATTGAATTATTGATTTGACATGCTGATTTGACATATTTCAGATACTGATCATTTAGATCTGCTAAGTTTAGAACCAGCTAGCTAGCATAGTTGAGGAGCCTGGTATTTTTTATTTTGATTGAACTTACTGTGTCCTATGCTTTTAAGCCTTTTTCCTTCAGTGGGAAGGAAGGAGGGCTTGTATTCCTGAAAGTTCAAGCTCTGTATTTTCATCTATCTGTTTGTCTATCTGTCTGTTTTCTTCCATGAGGAATGGTACTTTTTTTAATTACAAGTCAAAGGCGACTTTTTGATTCAGCGTAGAGCTACTCATCATTACTTAAGACATTCACAGGAAGGTTACTGCATGTATAGCATAGTCATTCCATAGGTACCAGAGTAATCATTCGAGTTTTGGCTAGACCTGAATCTGTTTTACAGTTTATAGTTTAAAGAGTACTACAAGCATAGTCCATTGTCGTCTGGAAAGCTGTGCCCTCAGGTGTGTGTGCTCTTGCTGCTGGGACTGAAGAAAGGGGAAGGAGGCTGGCTGCTGCTATGTTTGTCAAAGTTTGTTGCCCCTGCAACAAATTGTGCGTTTCCTGCAAGGAATTGTTCTTGATCATACTTTTCAGGTGAAGAAATGGGAATTAACTAGGAAATCCCTGAGATTTAGTTGAAAGTACTGATCCTTTGGGGACGCTTTGTAACACCTTGCCTGACTGACGAAATTCAGCAATCAAATGTGGTATTTGCTCAGCAGTTTTCAGTAAGAGTAGATACTTCATGCCAAACGTTGTTTACATTATTTACAGGGGGGCTTTTGGTTAAATTGAATAGTGCTCGGGTGATAAACTTGTTGCTCTCACATTTGCTAAAATACATTTGTACCTTGACCACCTTCTGATAAGGTTTTATGAAAATAATATTCTAGTGAATCTTTAGGCCAATGTTATCACTAAGAGAAAGGGCTTTTAGTGCTATGAGGGCTTGAAGAGGTTTTTTTTCCTTTGTTTGCTTCACTCTTATCTCTATAGTCATGAATTCAGTGTCCGCTTTCCTGTATAGTAAGGGCTGAGTGGGAAATACATAAAATATCTAAGGCTGATGTTAATGCTGCAGGAATATAACATGGGGGTTCAGTGTTGTGCTGTACAAGCTTGTTGGTGCTGATGAAGTACCTTGTCACCGGGATGTAACCAATGTTGTGAAGACTTACTGTGCTTTTTTTCCTCATAGAGATGTCACAGTGACTGAAGGAGGATGTATGGCATGCTGTGTTACTGCCTTAGGACCAGAATGTGTTGTCGGCTTTGGTGCAGCTGAGGGACTGAGGGGTTTATGTTACTAGCAGCTTGTCAGGGCACAAGGCATTCTATTGGGGCAGGGCTGCTCTAATCTGATTTTGAATGCAAGGCAACCCTTCTTTGTTTTCTCTAAAATTTCTGACATATTAACCAGGTAATGATTCCTTACATGAGGGAAGTTGAATTGCATTTCCTACCGCTCCTACGGGGTAGCACAAAACAATTTGAGATAGAGACCTTACAAGCTTGTGACCCCAAATGATAAAGGTATTTCTTTATACTCAAGAGTTCTTTGGATTTGGGAATGAACTATAAGACTGAGATATTTCTGAATATAATGCTACTGCTTTAATCTAGTGGGATTATTCCTTTCTTGTTGAGTTTAGAGGATGATCCCCTCCAAGCATCTCATGAAAAGATTGATTTCATCCTTGTGACCATTTTGTGAGATTTTGCTGAATTACAATTACTGTGTTTTCTGCTTTTGCTGAGGAGGAACCAGAGTACAAGTAGTTTAAATAACCCGCCAGAGGCAAATTTGTGACAAAATCGATTGCAGAAACCGGCTGTCCCGAGCCCAAGTGTCTAGACCGAGAAATAGTCTTTTTCCCATAACAAAAGAATGCTATTGCTGAATTTCGTTTTGAATGGATGTGTGCTTTTGCAGCATTGAGCGTTGAACAGATCACAGTCTAAGCTTGATTTGCGTGAATGCTACGTATCAGGTGTATGTATAAGGAAAAAAGTTGGTAAAATACTCCGTTACTTAGGAAATGTGTATGTGGGGTTTTTTTCTAAATGGCAAAACTCTGCAGCTTGGTTTAACTTTCAGACATACCATGTGAAGCTGACACCTCTTCATCCACCCGCCACCCCCCCACATCCTCTGCTCCCGCCTTGGATATTTGATGAGATGCTACCACACACAATGGCAAGATGCATCTGCTCCTTTGCTTTGGCATAGGTTCCAGCTCTCTTTCACAGAGGAACGGGGTTAAAAAGTCAAAGATGGGGCATGAAACGATAAGAGGAACATGACTGCTGCCAGGATCATAGCAAGGGTCTAAAACTCCCTGTAGCACACTAAATAGGAAGGTGTTCTGCTGTGCTATTTAGCTTTACAAATACAGGGACCTGTGGCTGTCGAGAGAGGGAGACTGGAACCTGGACTTTGACTTAAGGGGTTGTTGAGTTTAACACCTACACTGCAAAGTCTTGAGAAAGCTGCGAGAAGGGTGGCAGGAGATCACAATATGGACAAGGACCGTGAGCAGGAGGGGGGTCGACTGGCCGCATCTCGTTGGAGGAGGGCATTATAGTGAGCAAAGCACCTCAGCAGCTCCTTAGTCTCTTCCATCTGTAACAAAGTTGTTTGTTTGGGTTTTTTTCCTGCAGTAAATGCATCTCAATACGATTGCCAGCAAGCAGAAATCCCTCAGAGGTTGAGCCTGAGTTCTTGTTCTTTTGGCTATTGTCCCTGCATAAGTGCGCAGAAGATGGTAACACACCAGCAGATCCCCTTTTTTCCCCTCCTGTGGCATTTTTCCCTATAGTATTCCGTTCCTTTTCTCTTCCCTCTTTGCCATCACTCAGGTGCCTGTGGATAGGAGTATAATGCCTTACCCTGCCACAACCCCCCGATAGAGAGCAAAGGATCGACAGGTTTAGACAGGCGTTGTTTCTCTTGGAGATACGCTCAGCTTATGCAGTGCTGTTTGTTAGCCATAAATTTTATGAGAACGTATGTAAGCTTACAATTGTTGCCTTGCTCATGGTAGGTTTCAATACCTCACATTTCATACTGATTTGCCAGGAAAAATATTTGCAAGCACCACTGTATTTGTGCAATATTTCTACGAGACATTAATTGGCTGCTGTTTTTTTTTCCTCAAACGTGGCTATGCATGTGGCATGGGGACATTTAACACAGCGTACATACTGCCTGAATGGCTATAGTCTGTGGGGTTTTTTTGGTTTTGCTTTAAATACAGAGCATGATATGTAGTTGGAGAATCTATGACTTCAGTAATTGCAATGATTCTGGTACCTGGAGTGCTTCCATGTATTGTTCTGCTACGATACACTGTTGAATATTGCAGAAAGCATAACAGAAATATTTTTTGTTTCTAAAAAATTCTTATTTCATTTTAGAATAAAATCTGCACGAGAAGGTTTTCTTCACATTGGCATGAGACCATATTTGAGGCATTTGGCAAGTTTGTGTCTAGCCATTTTCATGGATAGTGGAAAAATAGTTTTACTTTGCATTAGTGTTTTTGTTAAAATTATGGACTGTATACCTAAGTGATTTTAAATTCGGGCAAAAAGAAATTTAAATGTTCCTAAACAATGATAGCTAAAATACAGTGCTGTATATGAGCTTTCAGTTTGATAAATACTTACTTATGAGGTCATAAATACTTGAGGTACAAAAGGTTAATGTAGTGTGAAAGGCTGTAAAACATAGCGAGCAACCTGCTAGATCATAATGATGCATTAGTACCTTTCAGTATGAATGCTAGTGGTTAATAAAATCTTTGGGTTGAATTTATTCTGTAATACAAGAATGTAAAGCCAAAGTATCTTCACTGTGTAGTTGTACTTATCTTTTTATATTTATTTCTCTTCATAAAAAAAAAAAGCTCTCATCTGCTCATAAGTGCCCACTGACTGAAACTGATAAAAAACTCTTTTTGACTAATAGAATTTCTGAAGAGCATCTGTCAGGTGTTGTCTCTGTACTCAAAGTACATAATAAAAGAAAGTAATACTCAATGATTTTTTTTTTTGCTTTCTGTGTATTAATAAGTTTCCATGAGATAAAGTAAGCAATAATGCATAAAGGAAACAAAAGTGTTGTAAATTCTGTAAAACAGTAATGCAATTTACCTTTGAGCAGAAGGAAACAGTGGTGAATTCACAAAGTGAGCATTTACGGAATGATAAAATTGACTTTATCATAATAAACTATAGTACTTCTCAGTCTTAAAAGTCTTCTGCAGTTTATAGTTGTCTCCGATATGCTGATGCAGCTAATATTTCTCATTTAATATCTACCTCTGTGAAGTGTTAATTTTCATGCTTTGGTGATCATTGCTTTTTACTGAAGCAAATTACTTCCTCTTATTCCTATATCAGAGCTTATGACAGATTAGGATAACTTTACTGTAATTAATCTTTTGAGTCAGTTCCACTCTTTTCAATGAAGTGCCATGTCTTGGCCAAGCTAAATTGAAGCAGTTAATAAAATCTGGAACCAATGTGAAAAACTTCTATTTGCAGACTGTTGATACTTGCTTTCAGCCTTTTCTGCTCTCTGGTTACAAAAAAAATACTTTCAATTTATTCTCTCAGTGAATTACACCTGTATCTGGAAGATAGTAAATAGTTTTGGGGAATTAAACAAGAAAAATGTCTTCGGGAAAATATTTGATATAGATACATCCATCTTTTTTATTATTATTTTAGGATGTTGAAAATCAACACATACTGTTCTTATTAAGGTACAATTTAAAAGTTGATAGTGTTTGGGTTGTGCAAATATATCTTTAGCAAATCTCTGTAGGTTATTACTTTTACTTTAAATGATATTTAAATTTATAAAGCAGACTGCGGGCAGTTTCTGCTCTGACAGAATTAGCACAGAATACCTGTGAGAGAACAGAAAGCGAAATACTGATCTGGTAAAAGCCTCCGTAATGTCTCTGAGAAGAATGTATTTCTTAACAAATTTTGAGATGGTTTATTTTATTTTGGGACAATTGGTCAAGCTAGAAATCCAAATAACAAAACCTCGGTAGGCCAGTATATCAAGTTACAGATAGATGACTCATATTGTCAAGTGCCGCTTTGTATTACAAAATACAGGTTTTTGATGATAACACAAAAAAGTATTATATATTACCAACTCATACTTGTATATTAGGTTTCTGTATCATACTTCTGGGCAGAAACTTAGTTTGTTTATTTTGTTTGTTAGGGTTTTTTTGCTATATTCTCAGTGTCTGCATTACATTAAAGCAGCCACAGCTGTTCAGTCGTTCTGATTGACTAGCTGTATATTCCTTTCTTTTTTTCTTTTTAATTAAATATCCTCCTCATGCTACAGTAATTGTGGATATTCTTAATAGGATTGCATGGGGAAACTTAATTAACCTGTTCTTCTTCCTTTTTATTTAAAGGAAATTTGAAAAAAGTCAATGGCGTGGTTTCTAATTTAATGCATGCACCCCACAACGTCTATTAGAGGCTCTTCACATGAGTAAGTCAGGTGAGACAGAACTGCTCATCTTTAGCTCACAATTCATTTTCTTTCAGCTGAAATGTTCACCTGACATTCTAATCAGAGAAGAGAAGAATTCTGCGTATATGTGTTAATAAATATATATTCTTCATGAATTTATATAATCTCATAACTGCAGTCATTGAAACATATTGGATGGTTATGCAAATACCTGAAGGAATTTCAGATTGTACCTACCATTTGTGAGTCTCATTTTTTGACCTGCTTTTCTTTCTTTCATTTTGTAAATAATGGTTAAAAATTATTGTGAAACTTTTTTTGTAGCTGTTGAGCAGTCAAGAGATGCACAGTGTTCTGGAGCAGATGAATTCTTTACCAAGATGGAAATGAGCAGGCAGTAAAGTTTATAATTTACAATTTTAGTTGTAAATCCATTTCCAGAAATCTGACAAAGAGCAGTTTTGACAGTATTTCCTTTAGAAGTAGAGGAAGGGGAAGGTGTTACAAAAGTAGATGATACTAAATGTAAATACAATTCATGCCATATTTCTCTAAGCTATTACTTTATCTATCTTTGTATGAAGTCAGTTTAAGTATTCTCACTTTATTGCGTTTCTGAATGAGTTTTACTACCAATAGCTGTTAATTATTGCCATAACTTCCTCTCTTAAAAGTTCTCTGCACAAAAAGAAGATTCTTAGCTCATCCTGAATTAAGTCTATCCTTATAGATCAAAAAAAACCCTGAGAATTCCTCCCATTCCCAAAGTACGGTATATACAGTGTAGGCTTGGTTGTCAGACTGAATGTCCAAACCCTTTTTTCCTTAAAGAGCAGTAAGTGCAGTAAGAGCATAAAGTAGAATGAAAATTCCGTACCTAGAAAAGAACAAAAAAGAACCATGAAATGGTTTCTTTTGATTATATATTAAATTATCAAATGTTTTCTATGACAGCATTGAAGCAAAGTGTAGTCCCTAAATTGCTGAAGAAACTAAAAAAATGTTTGTCTGAGATTTTATATAAGTTAGGGAGACAAGCTTAGGTTTAGAAGCATGTTTCAAAAAATAACTGGCAAAAAAAAAAATTTTCCCCTTTTTCTAGTTGTAGTCCACTAACCTACATAGATGGTTGACTTGTAAGGGTTGGTGGGGCTTGCTTTTGCAGTAGAGGCTTGAAATACAATGAAAAAATTGGAAAAAATAATTCCTTAAGTTTCATGAAAGACTGTCTTTGGGATATCAAAAACTGGCGTTATTGCCACAAAGCGTGGTGGCTGATAAGCTAACCATGTGACGGACATCTGGTAATAGTATTCTTTTGCCAGTTTTCCGTAAGTTATGTTCCTTTTTGCTTTCACTTGGCAAGAAACAATACAGCCAACTTCAGTTGTTGTTAAAGGAATCTGGTGAAGATTACAGTTTACAGTTACTATGTGAAACAAAGTGTGTATAGAGAGACTTCAATTATGTCACGCGAGGAATAAAAATCCTCAGAACTAACAGACAATGGAGTAATCATGATTGCACAAAAAAGAAATATAGTCATATTTTGGTTATATATTTATTTACATAGTTATACCCTTACACTGCATGCTATATATATGTAAAGAGAATGTGCAAGAGAGGGATATGGGAATCTTAGATATACAAGTGAGATTTAAAGGGAAAATAGTCTAACTAATGCAAATCAATGCACAGTGATGAAAGTGATTATGCTGGAGTGCCTTCCTGTAACGTATTAATCCTTCCTCTCTTCAGTGTCTTGTTTGTTTGGGTTATAGCCAGGAGATGCTAGATGTTGCAGAACAGGGACCGGAAAAGATGTACAGTTGACATTTGCCAGCACTGTGTTTACATGTTTATTCTACTGCAGTTTGAAGTAAAGGTGTGAAGGTTTGCATTTTTCTCTGAGAGATTGCTTCTGTTTTGCACAAAGTAATTGAAAATGTGGTTCTAAGTGTATATGGGATATTTTGTATACCTCAGAAAGTATCTGGGCATACTTAGTACATTCGTGATACTCCTGCAAGATCATCGTGAAGCTTATTTTAACAAGCTGTATAAATGTTGACCACTTTTTAGTGTTGTGAGGGTTTTCATGAAGCTCTAAGCATGAGAGTAGAACAGGAAAAAGGGATGTCCTGCATTTATTTTTTTTGTAAGCAATTTTTTAAAATGCAATGCATTCAAGACCCCTAGCAGATGTAGGTGAAGACTGTTGTGGAAGCTGTGTGTTAGTTAAGTACTCTTATGAAATAACATGTTTGGCATTTATGGTGGAGGAAGGAATGGAAAACCATGTATTTGCAAATGCATAAATATATGTAGTATAAAAACAAATACAAATTAACTGAATAATAACCCTGCCTGTACTTAGAAAAGGATATACTGAATATTTGAAGAGCTAATACTGGCATATTTCAGAAGGATCACATTCCCACTTGGGGTAATGGAGAGAACTTTTTTTGAGGGGGGAGCTTTGCCTTTCTTGGGGGTTTCTTGCATCTTTTGAAGTAAACATCAGATACTGGATCAGGATAATTTGTGAAGCCTGGTATTTGAAACAATACTTTTTCAGGAGAAACAGCGTGTGCAGAGAATGCAAGATTGGCCCAGATAACTGCAATGAGCATCTTGGAGTTGTTGCTGATATTTTTTGTTGTTGTTGTTGTTGTTATGTGGGTTGTTTCATATAAGTAACAACTAAACTATTTTTTTTCTCACTTCTTTAGACTACAGTTCTGTTTGAAAAGTAACTCCAAATCTTATCATTATTGTATTACATTATTAAAGCATCAATGATATCAACAGCAAGTGTGTTCAGTTAGTAAATTAGATTTTCTGCTGGTGATGTGGCTTAGAGGCTACATGTTGTATTCTTTTTCTTCAGATGCACCTGCAACAGATTTGTGGACCAAGTCAGGTAAATTTGTGCAGCATTCTCAATACTGTGAGGCTGGACAAGTGCAAATGAAGAGTAATCAAAAGAAAGTGTATTTACATAATGGAGTTGGAGGGAATAAATTTGGTCTGCAGAAACTTTATTGTTGATGACAGTATTCAAAATAAAAGAATCCACTTAATGCAGCACTGTTAAATTAAAACCAAAAGCATATCGATTAAAGTGAGCAACTATGAGTCAGAAAAGGACAGCCAGTCTGTTATGTAAGAATAAAATGCATTTATGTCCATAATTTGCAGAGCACAAGAGCACTAATTTCTGTCAAGCAGGAAATTTTCACCCATGCAAACAAAGATTTTTCCCACTCCCTTTTTAGATCTTCTTCCTTTGCAGGTTGTATTCTTATGCTATTCCAGCATCAGCCTTTATGAATTGATCCTTGCCAGGGCTGGGAGGGCACCACTAGGCTTTACGGGCCCTGCTCAGCCTCCCCTGGGCTTCCCAGCACGCTCCCAACCGTGGCCCAGGAGCTGCGTTTCAGTCCAGCCCAGGCCCCGTGCCCCAGAGACGCTGTAGGAGCACTGGTCTGCAGCTGCCTGCCCTGGCCCTGCCGGGCCGTGAGACCGGCTGAACTGACTCTGACCTGCTGATTGATGTCCTGCCCCATGGCTGTGTACCTGCCTGACGATCACTGGGCTGTGTCCGAGCCTCATTATCATCACTGGACCTGGTCTCGATTTGCAGACAAATCTCGCAGGATTAACTGGAGGAGGCTGCTCAGGACTGTGTCCAGTCTGGTGTTGAATACCTCCAAGGATGGAGCTCCACAAGCTTTCTGGGAAACTTGGCTTAGTGTGAAGTCACTCTCTCAGGAATTTTTTTTTTCCCAGCGTTGTTCTGTACTTCAGCTTTTGCTCATTGCCTCCCGTCTTGTCAGTGGGCACTATTAACAAGAGTCTACCTCCTTCATTTTACTCCCTCCCGTTAGGTGTTTATGCACATTGATAAGACCCCCCACAAGTCGTCTCTTTTCCAGACTGAACAGTAGCAGCTCTCTCATTCTCTCCTTGTTTGTCAGATACTCCGATCCCTCACACATTGCTAACTCTCATTCCGTTTGTCTTCCAGCACTCCCATTTCTTTTTCTGTAGAGCTGTTTTTCACCCAGCACTCCTCTGCGCATGGGGTCGTTCCTTGCCAAGTGCAGGACTTTGCACTTTCCTTTGTTGAACTTCATGAGGTTCCTGTTGGCCTGTTTCTATAGCCTGGCGAGGTCCCTCTGCATGGCAGCACAGCCCTCTGGGATATCAGTCACTCCACCCAGTTTTGTTTCATCTGCAAAAAACATCTCCCACTTCTGAGAATTCAAGAGAAGATGAAACTCTGTAATAATGGCTGAGGGAGCATGGCTGCGACATCCTGTACTGATTCCTCAAGTGAACTACAGATAGCAAAACTTCTTGAGACTGTTGTGGCTAATGGCTTCTCTGTACAGATGTTAGATGAAAATAGGTACGTCCTGACTGAAGAATTTCTGGTTGCTGTGCTTGAGAATGAACAAAGGGA
>NW_009648965.1:743063-745736 GCF_000708025.1 Charadrius vociferus | reverse complement strand
AAAATAGGAAAAAGCTTTAAACTCTCAGTGCCAACTCTCCTGATTCAAGGGTTGCTATTAGAGAATGTTTTCTCTGCCCTCTTTCCTGAGAAATTTTCCAGGAAAGGAAAGCTTGATTTCAAGGGGATCTGAATTCTGTTTCCACTTCTTCAATAGGTGTTTCCTTAAACTTGAGTATCGGTCATCAAAATTGTTGCCCAATTCTACAGTAAAAGTTGCATTGGTGGAGCTCTGTAACAACAAGCAATGATCAGGCAGAATTCACCATAAGGTTAGCATTCACAGCTAGATTTAAATTGGCGATTTAAACCCTTTACAAATTAATTGAATAATCCATTATGTAGATTTTTCTGTGTTTTTTTTTTTTTTTATGTGGGAGAAGGGATATTTTCTAAAACTTTAAATTGTCTTCCACATTAATGAAGTGTTGGATGAGCTCGAAGAGAAGGATGAAAAAGTCTGCTTCTGGTTTACATAAAGCATAATGTTCCATGATGTGGACTTCTCTGACTTCAGTTGCGCTCGCGAAAAACGTCGGGCATGTTCCATTGACAGTGATAGTTCATCTAATATCCTATAGAAAGGACAGCATCAGAGGATGGCAGCCGTGGACACGCTTTCCCATTCAAAGCATTGTATCTCTTTTGAAATGGTGCTTGCATTTGGTTGCAACATGCGAAGATAGGAGAGTACTAAACATAACCGATAAGAAAAATAAATCCAGCTTTTTTTTCATGGAATGGCAGTAAACTGAGTTTGAAAAATTACTATCCTGTGTAGGAACTGAACTGCTGTTTAAGTTGATGTATACCTCTGTATTAAAAGAGCAGTGCGGTTTAGAAAGTGTCTTTTTGTGACATGGAGAGCCCTTAAATTCTGTGTTTCAGAGAGTTCAAGAATCCGAAAACATGCAAGTGAGCAAATGGAAAGTCACAGCAGTTTAGGAATAGGTGAGGGGTCAAACAATGAAAACCTTTTATCATGCTGTCACGTTTTCTTTCTTTTCATGAGCTTGCATTGGAGCAATCAACCATCCTCTCTCAGCATGAAACTCTGCTCACACAAGTTCACTCAGCAGTTGGTTGTGTCAACACAACTCTTACAAAAAGGGACTTTACATGCATGACATAAGCCTAGTTCGGGGGGAGAATTCCAGAAACTAGAGTACATTGATTCCAGCTGAGGGTAAACATTGCTTTCTAAACAACTCTTCATAGCCAAACCTGCAAATGTTCCATCTAAAGACATTTCTTCCCTTTCTTTTAAGGAAAGTAATCTGCTTTGAAGCTGTGTAGCATAGTGTTTCCTTAATGATTTTTCATTTGGACAAGTATCGTTAAATGTCACAGTGTTGTACAAGGTAGTCACAGACTTTAAAATATATTTTTGTCCAGATAGAGCCTATTGCCCGAACAAAAATTAAAAAGCTTTATTGCAGCTTTGCAGCCTTTTATAATGTTGACTCATGAGAGGTAATACTTGCAAGAATTTTTAAGCTAATTTGAACATTTTAAGAAAAGAAGCTCATTCTATTTTATAACAGTGATGCTTGTGCATGAATGAATGACCGCAAGTGAAAGTACAGTTGCCTTCCTGTGTGTTGAATTATGTTGTTTTATGAATAATTTCTTCATATATTAAGGTAATAATGGAGTTGGATAGGAAGACGTATTTGGGGAGAATGAGTGGATTTTCAGTAACCAAGTTATTGCCACAAGCTTTGCATCAGTCAGAAAGTATTGGTCTCGAGCATTGTGTCCTGATTTATTGCCAGTATGTGATTGCCTTTCAAAGTGTAACTTAGAAGATGGTGTTTTTAGAACTATCACAACTATTAGGCATATGTACCTGTAAGCTTTACAAAACACTTCTGTATTTCTTTACCTATTTTATCCCTCTTCATTTAAACTTTCTTACTTATTGGTACATATATTTTGATATGTAGAACATATATCTATTCTCCATTAATACTTTCAGAGAAAGCATTTCAACTCTGTAATCCCTGAAGTCTTCCTCTGTGGTCAGGTTAAGTGGCAGTTTCCAGACTGACCTAAGGCTGTGCTGCCACAGAAAGGAATAGGCCCGTCCCCCAGCTACCCATGTATCATCTACATTTATGTCCCTTTCTTCAGCTGTGAATTGGCTCAGCTCACAAACTCATTTTATGAGGTGAAGTTTCCAGTTGGATCACTGGGTCTGGACCAACATTCATCTACACAAGCACTGGAGTAAACACAAGGCGGGGTGGAAGGAACCCGAGCCCCAGGGTGGCACGGAAGGCAGGACTTTGTGTCAGGTGTGGTGTTGAGGCTTTAGTTGATTGTGAACCCTCACCCTTAGTACGATGTTTCTTTTTAGGCATCTAAGAGGAAACAAGCTCCACTGTGAGAGAAATAAGAGTTGAATTTAGGATGTTAATGTGTTGAGTAATTTGTGGGAAAAAATGACATGAGCAAGTAAGTTTTTAGTGCTGAGGATACTGATAGCTTTTTGTTCTTGTAATACTTTGGATTTGTCAAACAAGCTGGTGCACTGTGAATGTAGAGCTCCCATTCAAACGATGAAAAACTTTTAATCAACCCTAATCAAGATTTCTATATTTATTTCCATGGTATTTTTTTGATATGTTTTCATTTGTTGCCTGTCTTGATTTTACATGAGTCTTTCAAGTAT
>NW_009648965.1:696712-743022 GCF_000708025.1 Charadrius vociferus | reverse complement strand
AAAGTCCTTTGAAAAAGCAACAAGAATTACATCAGAAATAATAGTCTTCTGACAGATGAAAGAGGGATAACAAAATTAATTGAATATTTCTTTGTGTCTATGTATCACTTCTTAAGATATTTCATTTGGATTAAATTAATGTTTTTGTCCTTTGACTGGTAAAATGTTTCCTAGTGTGTCCACTTAATTTTCTTTTTCAAGGAAAACCCCAAAGAATTTATTTTTAAATGATCCTGTGAAAATACCAGAATAATTTAGGTTTCGTAGATATAGAGTGAACTTCTAACAAATGTGCATAGAGTGTATGCGTTTCCTTCTTGGCTAACGGAGCCAAGATGCAGCTGATTAGAGAATGGTTTTGTTAATTGTTTTTGTTGTGATATTTATGGATGGGATCAGTAGGTGGTCAGAAATAGTTATTGAATCAATGCAAACAATAAATAATGCATTAAGGCAACCTACTATAATTCCTTCTTCCATTTCAAGTTATTGATATGCTGATGTCAATTGGATGTCCCTAACTGAACTTGGCAACTGCTTAGTTACTCAAAACTCTATTAAAACCTATCATGAATATTCTTTTAAGAATCATATCTGCTGTTTATACAGGCGAATTTTGCCAAAATTTTGAGACATGTTCAGAATCCAAAACATTAATGGCTTCTGGTGATTCCACTCCGAACATGATTGATACGCTGTTCCCTGATATCCTGCTGACTGTTTAGAAGAAAAATGATGAGCCAGCAATGGCGATGTAAAGCACAATGTAAGGGCTATATTCCATATTGTTAAGGAAGATAGATTAAGGAAATAATTAATGTAGCCAAGTAATTAATAACTCTTTGGTTGCCCTGCAGTACCAGAAGCCTAAGAAACCTATCTTATTGCTCCTATCTGTCCTCAAAATTAATGTTCTCTTATTTAGGCTGCTAGCTTTTTATGCATAAGCTATCGCAATAATAGCAGTACTTTCTTGTAGCCTGTGGTATCAGCATCCAGAATGCATCCATCTGGAAATAAAAGAAATAATCAGTACTGCTTCAAAGTCCTCAACCTGGAACAATACGCAGTACGCTGAAGCCCCCGAAGCATGTTCAATAACAGGAACCATAGAAACTGCTGAAGCAAAGCATAAAGGTTCTTTTTCATTTGCCTGTAAATTGGATTAAGGGATTCTACCGGGGTATGCCTGTGTGTTGCCGTATATCTAAAATAAATGTCCCAGTCCGAGTCAACCAACCACCTTACGTTGTCTTCCTGGTAGTAAATTGTATTCATCCAACTGATCAAGGACCTCTAACATAAAATATTCCAGAGGGGAGGTGGTTGTCTCCTCCCTTAAAAAAGGTGTGCTGACACCCTGCCCCTTGACGGAGGTATCGCCAGTGTAGGCAGGCTGCCGACACCCTGCCGCTGGCCAACATCAGCAGTATAGGCAGGGTGCTGCCCACCTTATTCATGCAAGGTATCGCTCTCTCAAATCACACAGCTGCTGCTGGTGTCGAGGGGTGGCACGGCTCTTGCCCACATTCAAAAGGCATTTGCGCCATTGGCTGTTGCTGCCAGATGACCTGGACACCAAGTGTCCCTGGCAGCCCACCGGAGCTGTGGCATCACTTATGATCCAGTGTTTGCTTTGGTGGTTGGGTGAGTTGCTGTCTGGGCGCGTCATTGATCATCTTTCTTACTGTCGCAATAAAGCTTTGTTGTCAGGCTCCGTTACTCCTCAGATCGCATGCATTTACATTGAATGTAGTATGACACGTGGAACTAGAATTGTATAGGGGCTATTCTGGTCCCCCGTGTCTGCGAGAAAAGAAGAGTGAACTTCCTTGTCTGATACAAAACTTATTTAAGGCAAATACTTTCATTAAGTTGTTAGAATTTTGGACTAGCTCATACAGAAGAGCAGCCGCTTTTTCTTGCCTTTGTCTCTAAATGCCTTTACATGAGGCAATTGCTTTCTTGTAAAGCACAATGTTATGAGTCAGTCTGTTCTGCCTGTACAAAAGAGTCAGGCTCGCTAGTCTGTCCAGCTTCATCACTTGGGTCACCAAACCACCATACAGCTTGCAAGTGAAGTGTATGTGCCTCGCATTTAATCTCAACTTTGAAAGTTGTATATTATTAATAAGAAAAATAGGCACAAGTGAACTTCTAACATACTTTTGCCAGGAGTGAAGTGGAAGGGAGGACTGCTGCTACGCACTAACAGGCTGGACAGCAGCCAGCGTGACAGCTCAGTGCTTTAGAGACGGGAGAAGATGGCCTCGCCGAACAGGGACTTGGCTGCTCTGTGTGTTTCTTTCCACAACTGTCATAGGGTATGGTGACAAAGTAATTGCTTTGGTTTGTTTTCATTTGGTGCTTTGGATAGTAAAATATTTTTGTGAGGGATATGAAACAGGACCATCATACCTTTTGTAATCTGGGAAATTGGGTGAAATTAATGGGAAGGGTGAAATTATTTTGTCAAGTGGGTATAATATTGGGGTGAAGTTCTGGCCCAGCTGAAATCAAAGGGAATTTTACCACTGAAAACAAGAGGGTCAGGGTTTCCCCTGCAGGGTTTAAGTCTCAGTATCTCCGAAGCCAAGCATTCCTAGACTATGAAATATTCACAGTTAACGGGAAATCTAGTAACATTCTCAAATGCAGTCATGATTATACTATTACCTTTCTTTGTGCATAATGCCAAGTCCCACATTTATGTGCACTTTGCAGTAGATCAGCGCAAAGAACAGTGCACGTTGTCTTCAGAAGTGGATTCTTAAGGGTATAAATTGATGGGGCATGAGCTGCATGCCTTGCAGTATCAGACACTTAAATATTTTTTTCTTTAGAACTAATTTAAAAAAATAATCTCACCTTGTAATATCCTGAAAGCGACGAGACTTTTCTATTGATCTTTACTCCCGAGAAAAGGATAACAGATATGCAGTTGACAAGAAAAGTCACTGATACTTCTGGTAATGTTTATCACAGTTGTAAAAAAGCAGAGTGATAGAATTTATTTCATGTGTACACCTTTGTGTAAACATTTAAGTACAAACAGATGTATCTGTGTAGATAACTCCTTTTTCTCTCTGTTGTTATGCTTCTGGGAAGAACATTGCAGGCCTGGGACTTTTCAGAATATAAATTTATCAAAACCAGTATGATTAATTAATCAGTCAATCTACTTAAGAGGAAAGGTACAAGCCCATCGCATTTCTCAGTATGCTCTTCACAGTATACTTGGGGAAACAGTATTTTCAGAAAGTCCCAAACTCAGTTTTAAATTATTCTCTTTGCTCACTTTTTAATGGAAAGGTAACTTTCCAGAATCTAGACCCTTTCTAAATGGAAAATGTGCAATAATATCTAAGGAAAGTATGAAGTTGATTTACTATGCATGATTTTTTCAGTTCTTTGTACACGTTCAGTATGGTTACATTTTTGCTCAGGACGCATATATCTTTTTTTCTGCTGAACTTTTCTCGATTGCTTTTTTATCAGGTTTACAAATCAAATCAAACAGGTATATTGCAGAGCTCTCTGATATTATTTTCTGCGCTTATAGCACAATGTATTGAATTATGCTTGCTCATGTACTGCTGCTGCTATTCTCTCCAGATTGAGAGAGAATGACTGTGGGGGCTGTAAATTCACTTGGCTTCCAGCACCACTGGTTAAATCAAGAGCCCTATTCAGGCTAGAGAAGAGACAGAGCAAGTGTTCATTACACAAATCAATTTGGTCAAAAGTACAGCACAGTGGGTACTCAACCATTGCTCACATAATATTGTCAACTTAATCAAATAATGCCTAGAAGACATTCACAAGCTCTTTCTGTCTGAGAAATAACTTGATTGGTGCAGCAGGAAAAAAACAGGTGCTGTTTTGAGCTTTTTTTTTAATTTAATGAGCTTTTTTTGAAAAAAAAATAATATTAAAATTCTAAAGAGCTTTACCCTTATTGTGGGTATGTATACGTGAGAAACTCAGTGTAGCACCAAGTTTGCCATTGAGTATTTTTCTAAAAAAAAACCCCAAACTATTGCTTTTCTTCTCTTTCTTTTCTTCCTCTGAATATTTTACAGGTTGTTCCTACTAGAATTAGGCTGTTCTGCCTCTAGTTTTGGTGTGGGTTTAAAAAATACGCAACTGATTTGAATTTGTTTACGGATCATAGAAGAATGATCAAGACTTGGTAAAGCTTTTTCAAGTAATTCTAATACAACATATTTTCCATTTGTCCAGGAAGACGTAATAGGTTTAGTTCAATTTTAGGCATTCCTACTGTTTATGTTCCATTTACTCTTTAAAACCTGAGGTTGAGGACAGTGTGCTTTTTGTAGTGGCGTGCAAACAGCTATTCTGTGACAGCATTTCATTACGTTTAAAGCTGGGTTTGAGGGCGAAAGATTTTGTCTACACCACCCTTGTTTTGTAGAAAATGAAAGAGATTAGTCAATGAAAACAAATGGAAGGAAAGTGCAACACTCACAATTCCAGTGTAAGAAACATTAATGGGCCGACTGTCTTCAGTACTAGATGGAAAGGGATACAGAAAATTAGTATTTGCTGGGAAGGAGAGTGCGATTGTTTTTTCTGCCCAAACAGTGTACACAAGGCCCTCTCTGATTTCAGGTTCACTGAACATTCTGTTTTATTGTGTGTGGTGCCTTTGCCACAAGTGCTAAAAATGGGAGATGGCACTCTTGCGTCCAGTCAGGAGTAACCTGGGAAATGGGTTTGTAGAAGAGCTTACTTTCTTATGAGAATGGTTTAAATTTTACTTTATTCTAACACCTAGGCCTTCACTAGCTCACTGAAGTAGAGAGAGTTAATGTCAACTTATTTCTGTGTACGTGAAAATTTGGTCTTCTGTTTCTGTATTCTGTATTTTTAACTCTCATTATAAGTTTCAAGACTATCATATATTAAGATTCTTTAGTATTTTATAGTTGCAAATACGTGATGGAATGGGAACGAAAAGCAGTATGTGTGATTTGGCCAGAAAAGGCAAGGAGTATGACAGCTGTAGGTGGTGATGTACTGAAAGAGAGAGAAGAGCAAATCAGTAAAAACTAATTCTGTAAAATATGTATAAATATTGAAGACAGCTGTGACTCAAAGAAAACCTTTATATCAGATCTAACTTGCATCAGTTTCAGTAACAATGTTTTCTGAATGCAGGCTAGTGAAGGATTTTCTTTTCTGTGTCATTTTTCCTGAGTATATTTTGAACTGGCAGAGAATTACTTCAGATATTGTAATGAAGCATCATATACAAGGGCATCTGATTTTAGTATTAGTTTTCTTAAAATCTTTGTTATTATCATTTACACCTCCACACTCTTCTGGTAGCTGATTTGATAATTTCAGTGATAAATATTAATATGATTCTAAGGCAATATTATGAACATATCTATTTCATTTAAATTGGCTTGCGCAAGAAGTCAGTTTCAAGAGGTTTATTTCTCTGAGGGGTTAGATATATTTCTTCATTTTTTGTGTTAAATAGTTTCTCTTTAATATTTATGAGATGGTAACAATGCAAAACATTTTTATTAAAATGGAGATGTGTCTGTATTGAATAAGACTGGACAAAGGTCAAGCGAACAGTGAACTATAAAGAGAACTATCAATGAATAATAATAGCATGACACAGGGTCTTAAGATAGAAATATTTATTCTTTGAAATGATAAATTAAAATTGACATATGGAGACACATTTCTGTGTAGGCATGTAGGCATGCCTCACAAGATTTTCTCTGAATGTTGTCCATACCTAAATTAAATTTCACCAAGATTAAACTTGTTTAGCTCATATATATCGATTGAGTTAGAAATTATTATGGAAAATTGAGCATCTCAATTCTGTATGAAGTGCCTGCAAATGCAATCAACAGTCGTTAAAGGATTCAAGTTTCAGCAACTTATTTTAACATGTATAACATAAAATGGTGCTCGAAACTTGCAGTTGTGTGCAATTGTGTATTGATAAATATCCATAGCAAATGTTTTTTACATAAATAAGACTTTGTAGCGGTGTCTGTCATTTTATAGTGAATAGGATGCCAAAGTTTTCATCCTGTGGTTCCCTCCAGGTAATACTCATCAATAATCTGCTAAAATATGTAACTGTTTATTAGGTTTTTTAAATTAGAAATACGTTCTCAGTGGAACCAGAAAAAAAGTCACGCAGCAAATCAGTGGAAATGACCTTTTGGTGAAGATGACAAATGACATCTTAAACCTCAGAGCTACAAACTAACCTGGTGCAGTGCTGACTTACATGCATAGGAAAAAAGCCAATCTGTAGTAATTTTCAAGCTGAGAACCTGCAGTTACCGTTGATTTCTTATAGCACTGGGATTCTGTATTACCAGTGCTTTCAGCTCCCAGTGCGCTCGTAGCTTTACTTCTTGGTCTGCCTGTTTAGAAAAAAAGCTTCTTTTAAAATTATTTGAACTATCACATTCTGGATATTTTGTTTTTTGTTACCTTTAACAGTTATGAAGCATGATGTAGGGTTCTAGAAATGTTTGGGAACTTTACAGTCTCATAGAAATTGCAAACCTCAGGCTTTGCATATGGAAGCGGTTTGGTTTGGGGTATTTACTGATGCCATGTAATGAACATTGTACCAACTGTGTCCATGCCTGCTGTGTACTTTGTGACCACACTGTATCACATCATACTGACGCGATGCTGTTGTCACCAGTTATGTCATAATAGAAGGGCATAAAGTGCAATACAAAAAATCAAAATTGTGTTGAAAATTCATACCCGGAGAAACTATATGCTGTTGAAAATAAAGTTGTAAACCTTGATTTGGAAGAGCAGACAGTAAAGGAATTGTTCCCTTGTAATTTAAAGGGGTGCCTTATCCAGGGTCATGACTGTAGAAGGGGAGAGACCCTTAAAGGCCTCTGCATAACTATTAGAGGAACAAAGGACCTCTTTGTTCTGAAAATTATCATAGCCATTCGGCTTGTAAGATTCAGTGGATCAGATCTTTAGTAGGCAACCAAGGTACAGTACTAAAGTCATGAACAATAGGGTTTTCAGGTGATTTGATGCTTCCTGCAGCCAGCCTGGCCATTGAGATTGCTATTGGAATGTGCTGGGGACAAGTCCTGCAACTGAGCGTACAAAAGGCAGCCAGGAGAGAGGTGGTTCTGGAGGGGATTCCAGCCAGGATGGAGAAACTGATATGCCAGGCTAGAGGGAATCTTTGAGAGTGAGTATGAAATGCAGTCTGGGGAAGAAGGGTAAGAAAACCTTTCTTCTTTGCATGATTCCTCGCTGTAGAATTCAGCCTGAGCTGGGTGATGATTGCAATAATTTCCCAACTGTCAGAAAAAGTTGTCGGTCTCAGAGGGAAGAAACCAATTAAAGAATATTGAGGTAAATTAGGTGTGGTGGGTTTTTTTCAGTTAACCATTTCTAATTAGCTCCGTTCCAAGGTACTTTAAGATTAAACTGATAATATTGTGAAGCGATTAGTGTCTGTGTCTGTTACCTTGTGGAGAATGAGTAGAGGTACTGGAGAACTCGAGTAGAGTAGACATAATGCTGGTTTTTAAAGAGGAGGGAGAGAGAAATGTTAGTTGTATAGGCTAAAGGGATGTGCTATCATCAGAGTCTCGGGCCTGGGAAAATACTGGAACGGGTAAATGCACACTGAAAGTACAAGGAGAATAGCCATCAGCAGGGATTTGTCAAAAAGATAGTCTTTTACTTCTACAGTGGCTTTGTGGACCCAGGAAAAGCCTTCAATGTTATATTTTGCTTTTCATAAGGCTTTGACACTTTAACACAAGAAGTGCTTTTAAGCAAGCTGGGAAATATGGTAAACATGCAACTACAGTAGGCTGGGTGCAAAACTGAAAACTCGGTTTAAGAAGCAGCTCGCTATCAAAATGAAGAGATTTATTAAAGGGAGTTCTACAGGGATTTGTGGTGACTCAGTGTTTTTCAGTATTTTCATTAATGATCTGAATGATAGAATAGAGTGTATACTTATTAAATTTGCAACAATACCAAGCTGGGAAGAACTGCAAGTACGTTGCAGGACAGGATTAGAATTCAAAATAATCTTGATAAATTGTAGGTATCATCTGGAAAAATAAGATGCTGTTCAAAAACATCAAATGCAAGGTGTTCACACAGCAATAACACCGCACAAATACGGCATGGAAAATCACTGGTTAGAGAGCAGTTCCATAAACAAGATTATAATGGATTAGTAGTTGTATATGAATTTATGTTGCCATCTTCTATAGGGAAAAACCCCAATACACACACGGAAAAGCAAATACCACCAGATAGCAGATAATTCCAATGGTAAAATTTGTTGAATAGTTGCTTTATGAATTGTGATCTCTTCACAAAGTTAAATTCATGACCTTTTGATATGTGAAGATAACTCTGATACTGCTTTGTACTCAAAAAATGAGGTCGTGAAAAAACACACAGTCTATACTCCCTTTTATGTAATCTCTGTTTAATGGCAAGGCTTGTGGGGGGTTCTTTATTTATGTTTTGCATAAAGCATACTAATTTACTTGATTGAGTCAGGGGAGGCTATTGAAAGAGACCAAACCCATAAGAGATCAGGACTTGTACTGATTGCATACTGGACTGCGGGGATGTAGCGAGGCTAATGTCATATACCGACTTCAATTGATTTTTAAGGAAATATCAAGCACTGGTCTTTAGATCCTCTAGCAATGAAAATATTCTCTTGAAATGTATTATTTATATGTAAGGTAAATTGTATTCCAGCTCTTTGAGTCCACAGGGCTTTGAAACTTTCCTTTCTGGGATTTCACTAAATCCAGCCTGTCCCCTGTCCTAAGTGTATTTTACCTCCTTGGTGTTACATGGAAATTTTTGTATAAGCTTCATGTTCCAATTTCAATTTGCAGTTATCCTTCTCCAGATCTCCTAGGCTGATCCATAGATTTCTGAATCATTATATGCTTTGTAAAGACACTGTTATATTGTCAAGCTTTTCATACATTTTGAATTGTTAGCTCTGTTAATTCTGCCACACACTTCTTTAAAGGCATTTACAGGTATGAATCTTTCATGACAGTGACTTGCTGGCTTCTGGTTTTCAGTCCTTACTGCCCAAACTCTGAGGTATTCTTTTCTGAAACTGTAAATTTCATGCTTTTGTGAACAAAAGTGGTAAAATAAAAAAGAAATACCCAGGAAATAACAGTACCTGGATTTACCTACTTCCCCCATAATTTGTAGCTCCTTCATTTTAGCATCATCTTCAGAAACCTCAATGGCTTTTTGTTGGCAATGTGTCTGTTCAGCTTCTTCATACGGAAGTTGCTCCTAATGTTTTGGTATGCTAATAGTGCACAGTTCAACCCTCCTACTCCTTGTTTCTCAGCATTTATATTAATACAATGAACAGAAATTACTTTTTCCAATTTGCATTGATACAGTATGCTGATTATATAATTTCTTCCTGGGGCACCCTTTGTTCCTGAAGCTGAACAGCACCTTCAGAATTTTTTAATTCTCTTCAGATTAATCCAATTGACCTTAAATTCTTCTGGAGTGTTGTATTTCACGAGTTTCCAGTCCCTCATCCTCCACCTGCTCTCATATACCAAATTTCCTTCGTATTTCTGTCCTTTTAAAGCCTGAAGGTAGAAAGTAATCTCTGTGGTGTTTATGGATGGAACAGTCGTCTAAAATCTAAATTTTGAATTTTGAGTTGGTTTTAGATAGCAAGAGATTAGCATGGGACATGTTTTTGACTCATAACAGCTGTATACCGTGTTTAGTATTTAAATGACTAGAAAATTGTAAAGATGAACTATTTCATTTGTGGGGCCCTGCCTGTAAGTTCAGGGGATAGCAGGTGAAGACAAGTGGTGGCACTGACTCAGTTTTAGGTTTACGCTCGAGCTGTTCCAAGTTCCTTGTTTGGATCACTTGAAAATCCTTCTCCAGTGCACACAAAAGTTTGTATTTGTGTATGATTTTCATTCTAGCCAATGAAATATATACGCTGCTGATGCTTCTGCAGGAATGATAAGGATCTTTATTTGTAAAGTGTTCTTAGCACAGAAATATAGGCAATACAGGAAATTGTAATGTTTGTACTTTGAGAACATTTGCATTTACTGGGGAAGATGATGTTGCATTTAACTTGCTAGAATCAAATTTATATGTAGTTATTGCTAATGTAAATTATTTATTCTGTTTGAGTTCTTTTGCTTCCTCCTTAACAGGCTTATTGGTACTAAAACTGCGTGGTAAGGTTTATTTTATTTAACCATTTTGATTTTGCTTAAAACTGTTGTCTCTTAAAAGAAATTTGATAGTAGCAGGAAATGGGACTCTTTTTTAATGAAAAAAGTCAGAAAGACAAGCTGAACTGTAACATTAGAATGTAAGAGAAAAAAATGAATACTTGGAAGATGAATATGCTGAGAAGAAAGAGGAAGGACCGAGAAAATACATAATCCTTGTAGCTTCATTCAACTCTTTTCTTTCCTCGCCTTTTTTTCCAAATCCCTTCTACCAGTGCAAAAGAAAATAACTATGCTGTTTTTACATAGCCATGCAAAATTTTCTTCCAGTGAATGTGTGCTGTACACAGGGTGATTAATTAGGCACTGTATGATATCATTAATTAACACAGCCCAGAAGTTTCTATCAGCTATTGATAGACCATTGGTTAGTTTTCATTTTTGGATGAAGAACATTGGTTTTTCCTGTTCTCTGTAGGGGTGTATAATTAAGTTTGTTTGTTGAATTGTAATACACAGCAATGTCCTTCAATTGTAAAATAGCATTTCAAAACTGGGGAACGTTATCCCTGTAAGATCATGTCATAGTACTTCTTATTTAGGCGAGAAAGAAAATCTGTAAAACTTTGTTTCCGCGCCTCACTTTTATGTCAGGCAACCTTCACCACTGATTATACTTCTGTTCCCTTTTACAACTCAAGGCCTTTTCTATAATGGTGACCATTTATCTAGACAAAATGACCCTCTAGTGCCCATTAGCACTGCTTATGAAATGGCAACTAGGATGTGATGTGTTACCTACCTCCTGTGTAGAAGTCCCAGTGGCCTCTGAATGAAAGTACTAATCTTATTTGGAAGTGTATAGCTTGCTTCTGTAAGTAGGCTGTTATTTGGACATGGAGATTCAGTTTTTCCTATTGGCAAACACTGATGAGGTTAAAGGGGTTTCAACTATTTTATAGCGTAGGGAGACATATTTATTCATTATTTAAAAATAGCTAAGAAAATCAACAGAAAATAATCTCCGTCCTATTTTCCAGTTTATTCAAAATATGTATTAAAAATATCACTTATAAACATAGACAGTTGAGACAGATACAAAAACGGATTTGATTTTCATGTATTTCAACTTCTGGTATTCTTCAGTACGTTTCAGTGGATTTAACTCCTTTTCAGGCTTTTTTCTTTCCTGGTGGTTTGTTGTTTTGGTTTTTTTTTTCCTGAATTTAAAGACACCACTTTATATTAAAAATGGCAGAAACACTTACAGTGTGCTTTAATTTCTTTTGCTTTACCCTTTTAGCAGACAGATGATGCAGCACAGACTGATGGCCAGCAACAGACACAATCTTCTGAAAACACAGAAAACAAATCACAGCCAAAACGGCTTCACGTCTCAAATATACCATTCAGATTCCGGGATCCAGATCTTAGGCAAATGTTTGGTGTAAGTACTCATACTCTATTTATGCTTTTTTTATATTCGCATTGAAATAGCTATTTTATATTTAGGCAGCCGTGAGAGCAATATCTCTGATTTAGACTGTTTAACCATTTTCAGTCAAGATTCTCTTCATTTGTTTATAACCAAACATCTGATCAGCCAGCCACAATTGGGAAATGAAATTCTGCTGAATCTCCTGTATGTGGTACAGATGAGTGTATCCTATGTGTTGTGCCTGTTCGTGTTATATTCAAAAAAACACTGCCTTAAAATATTGAACGCATATGTGTATCTGCTGTACACATCTGGATTTATATGCCTGTATTTATTGATTTTTTTTGGAAAGCATCGTGTAAAATAGTCAATGCTTGACCTCATGAGCAAGGGACCCAAATCTGTAGAAGTAAGGCATGGGCTGAATTTACGCAGGAAGTCCTGGAGTAGGAATCCTCACCTGACCCCACAGGTATTGTAGGTCTGTAAGCTTCTGAAGACTTGGCCAGTATTTTTCTTTAAGGCTCTGAATTTTAGCTTTTGCCCAGGCCACTAGCTACCTTCCTGTGCATTGGCTGCATTTCACACGTCTCATACGTGCCATCAATTCTAGGCTCATAACCATGAGAGGTTAGACCTGGCTTCTTCTCTCTGCTCCAAGAACTCTTAGGTTTATTTTGAAGTGTCACTAAATAAAATCTAGAAATAGTACTTGACCAGCTATTGGAACCCAGCTTTTCCTTTTTCAAATTGGTACACTTCCTTTTGCTTTCTTTTTTCTGACTTGCTAAAACTAAATTCTCTTCTGCATTACAGTTTGTTATACAGTGCAGCATCAAGTACTTCATGGCACTATACTTCTCTCCGTCTTTCATGTTCAGTTCAGATTCTTAAGTTCTTCTAATATCTTTGTATGTGAGTTAAGACATTGTGGTTTTCAGTATTTATGTGTGTGAAGTGAAGGAAACAGTCGGTGGGAAAAGAATCCTGGTACAGTATTGGGAAATGAGAGTGACTGTTTTGCTGTATCTGACTTGCTACAAGTAACCTCCCCTAAATGCAGCTTACAGCACATCAGCAGAATAGCAGAAGCAATAATAATTAACCCTCTAGGGAAAAATATGCAAATTTATTTAAATTAAACAAACCATTTTAAATAGATGGATTTTATTTGAAAGTACATTAAATGAAAGGGTCTCTTTTTTTGAGGGAATGTAGTATTTTATAAGTGAATAAAAACTATGTTTCTTTTCACTATTTCTAAGTTTTAGGTCTCAAAACACTAATGCTGGAGAATTGCTAGAGTTTTCCAGCTATAGAATGACTTGGTAACAGTAGACTTTTAGCCTTCTGAATTGATAGGAAAAATGAAATTTCCGCAAGTGTGAGTTGAAATATCTGATGTGAAATATGGTAACGCTGCATCATGACCACATTATACACATAGCAGCTGACCTTTTTCCATGGACGCACAGCAGAGGAGGATTGCTTAAACATTAAGTCAGTGTCTGCTTATGGGCTAAAGTTGCAGCTAAAATATTACCTAAATGGTGAATGCAATAAGATAAAATAAGCCAAGGGATAACAAATGATGGTTGATTTTCAGTACCAAGTTGAAACACTTTAATAAGCTAGAGAAGGAATACTGTCCTTTCTGGCCTGCAATTGTTTATTATATATTAAAATACTGAAGTATAGGCTCATTTCTGAAATTCCTTGGACTATTGTTAGATTACTCTTCATTTGCCTTCCTCTAATTTCTGCCCTTTTGTTTAATATATTGTGTCATTTATCAGTGTTAACACTAATTCATACTAAATGTTGATCAGATATGAAATAACAGAAACGATCCACTAATACATTACAGTGTCACATCACAAAATGTGTGATATCAGAAAGTGTTCTAACTAAATGCTGCGCAAGTCAAACATTTATTCTCTTACTGAGGCAAGTCCAATATAACCTTTTTCTTTGGGATAGCAACTGTGGTCAAATTTTGTGTGTGTGAACAATGCCTAGATGATGATGAGTGCTATTATAAGGTCAATAGTAATAACAGTTGCTACTAATATTATAATAAAAGTACAATTCTGAGCAGGGAAAAATCCCCAGCAAGTGGGTATCCATTCTGGTTTTCAAAATTATACTCTGGTAAGACAAGAATTGCTTTAGGGACTAATGTTTATCCATATTCAGCAAGGGTGGAGAGAAATGCTCACTTCTTGTGGCCAGTGACAAAACTCCCAGCTGGTTTAATCTTATTCCTGTAAAGCACAATTAACCAAACTCCTTTACCCGTCCTGGAAAGCAGCTGCAAAAAGTCTTCTGAGACAAAGGTTCTTTAGAGGGAAGGTTGACCAGACGGTGACGGTGTTCACGCAGCTGTTTATCCTGTCTTGTTAGTTATGTTTATCACACTCCAAACAAACTATTCAGTAGCATATTACATGTGAAAAAAAACAGTGTTGGCAGCTGGACTCGGTGGATCACAATGTGCAAACACAAAACAAATCATAAAAAAAAGATCTTTGGGACTTTCACTTCCCTGTGATCACAGTTTAATGATGATTTCCTCTTTGTCAGGTGGTTTCATGGAACTTAAAGTTCATAAATGCAACTGTGGAATGATAGTGACAAGTGTAATGATACATACGATTTATTTGTAATATTGATCTGGCTCCTCTTCACTGTGTCTTTTTTGGTGCTTAACCATTTTTGATTTTATATTCTTTAAATTTTTTATGTGCTGCACCATTTTCTGAAACAAATATTTGTACTGTATATGATAGAAGTGTTGAAGTTATCTTATTTTCATGTAACTTTTCTATTTCTTTGCAGCAATTTGGTAAAATCTTAGATGTTGAAATTATTTTTAATGAGCGAGGCTCAAAGGTAAGCAGTTTAATTCACCCATGGAATTTTTTTAATTTGTTTAAAGTATTTGTATGAGTAAAAGGAAACAACTGCACTGCTGTAAAAAACAACATTTGATATTCCATGTTAGAGAAAACATCTTCTGAGCTGTCATTCAGTTTCCTAAGCAGTATGAAAATCATTGGACTCATTTTATATCTTTTAAAGGGGGTAATTTTAGCTACTCTAAACTGTCATCTGTTTTATGGGAATGTTGATTTCTGCTGTCTGTATTCTTCAATGGTAATTATCTTGTTTATTTTACAAGATGAGTCCATACTTACAGATATTTGTAGGCAGGTTTGTATTAGTATAGGTATTTTTCCCCTATTGAAATGAAAGATGATAATGGTACCTAATAACTATCCTCTTTAGTAATTAGCTGAGAAAATATGTGATTGCTCTAGATTATCTAAGTGCAGATGTTTTCCTCTTTAGTTAAAGCTTCAGTACACCAACCCTTTGAAAACAATCTATTTTAACATTTATTTGACTAAAAGAGTTCGTATTGTATTGCAAACATTTAATTTTTTCTGAAAATTACTTTGCCTTAAATGCAGACTTCAGTTTATTCAATATTTAAGAAATAAAGCAAGATAGAATGGCTATGACTGCACTAGCATCGTTAGCTGCTGCAAAACTGTAGCCCGGGATGCTTCACCTATGATATCAGCTACATTATAAGGGTTTATGTGTCATACATGAGACCTTTTTCTTTTTCCTCCCATGTCAGACACACTAGAATGCTTATCCCCCAGTGCTTCAGTCTTCCTGTAACTCTCATATATAGTTTATTATTAACGATGGAATTCTTTTCCTGTTACAGACATAGTGTAATCTGTAATTTTTTGAGAATCGGGTATATAATAAATCTCTCTTAAATCAGATATATTTTAATTTTTTTAATTTTTCCCTTAATGTGTTTGTATTTATATTCTAAATTTAAAGCCATCACTTTTTTTTTTTTTAATAAAATACCTGTAATTTCCTGGTTTATATTCAAAGTTATTCTGACATTCATTAATTAGTACCCTTCCCCGCTAGCCGAAATCCAATTGGAACATTTACTGCTTTTTCAGTAAAAAACCAAAATGTATGGAATTTGGTGGCTTAGGACCTCCTGCTCTGACTGAATTTGTTAGCATTAAATTATGACTGTTCAGTAGTCTTTGCAAAAGACGTTGTTGTCCAGAACCTGCTGCTACTGGATAGTATTATAAATTTCAAAAAACAATCCCACGCTTGCCACCTTTGATTGTTGAAATGGAGTGGAACTGAGTACACGTGCCGTGGTGGTGGTGTACACGTTTGTTTAGCCATTAAATCTTACATATGTAGGACTTTAAACCAACACGTCTGCATCAGACTGCATAAGTGTAAGGCTTTTGTGAAAGATTTGGGAGATGGGGTGAGGAGGTATTTCTGAATTGAGTTTTTTTTAATAGTGTTCTTCCAGTAGTGAAAAATTCCCTGTGCTGAAAACAAGCTCATAGAAAGGATTTTGCAAGGGAGTGGTTTTTCTGGGTGGGCTTGTCACTGCCTTAGGTGCCCCCTCTCTGTTAGAGACTCTAAGGTCTCCTATTAAATACTTCTGCGCTATCCAGTGCTGCATTGGTGCATCCACGCTGGCTCCGAGTAAGCTGCTCAAGATACTTAAACCAGTTCTGTGATGCATCTCATCGCTTATGTATGCTGCTTCTCATCTTGTTTAAAGTTATTTCAGGCACAGCTACGTAGTATTTTGATTTGCAGAAGTACCTTTAGATTCTCGCAATTAAATAAAAAGTTAAAAAACTGGATTAGTAATAAGAGGAACATCTTTTATTTTTTAATTTTTTTTTTTAATCTGATCATTTCATGTCCATTCTGTAGGATTTAAGATGCACCAGATTAAAGTCCCATTCCTGGCAGTGCTTATCTATGTTTTCATAAAATCCCACTGAAACTGAAAGGACTACTAGAGTGGTCTCAAACTGAGTACAGGTAAAAAAGTTTGCAGGATCAAAATTCCAGTTTGTTTCTAGCTGCACTTTGGCATAAACGAATTGCTAGATATTTTTTGTTTCCGTTTTTGTTTATTTCTTTTTATTCCAATAATTAATGTTTAAAAAGATTCTTGCAAACCCAACAGAATTAAGCTCATTTTCATACCATAATAGTTAAGAAAAATGGAATTGCAGATTCAAAAAACATAATGCTGCAGCATCACCCTAAAGTATAAAATAATTGTGTAGAAGGGAGTCTTACCATAGAAGAAACCCTAAAATAATACAAGTTTCTTACTACAAGTTTCTGTTTGTTTGGGGGCATAATAATAATTAAGGTAACTTTTGTTAGAATAATATGGCAACACTGATGACATTTGAAACTCTCCTTTTTATCAGAATTGCAAGAATGGCAGTGGTGGTGTGGTGTAGATCTTTCTTACAACCTGTGTTAAATGAACGAGGTTTACCTTTGCCAATTCTTGAAGCTGTTGATTAAAGCGACATTAAAAACTGCTGGTAACTTGCCTTTCTCTGCGTTTACCACTCATCTTGGAAGGACAATTTGAAGTATAGCTTCCGTTACTGTGCCTATTTTAAGGCTACTCTGCTCTTTTAGCACTGAAGCTCTCCATAGAGCTGCAAACGGCTTTTGTCTCGGCCACAATTGCAAGGCTGCAAAGATACAGAAACATCAACAAGTACCATTTTTTTTACAGTTGTAAATTAATGCTCTATAAAGCTATATACTACATATATACTTTCATAAGTCTCTTTGTGTGTATATATATTAATATATATCGTATTTACATATATTTCTTCAAATAAGAAGAGTTCCAAAGCACCTCCCAAATTTAAACAGAACCTTCTCACATACTAACTTGGCTATTGCTAAATCATTTGACAGACTTTAAAAATAAAGTGCAGAAATTTACATCACTGCTTAATAAAATACATAGTATATTAAGCTAAGGTAGCTGTTGAATCAGCTGCATATAAAATTAATGTTAACATGTTTGTGTAGATATTTGAATGTATGATGAATGAATCTGTTTTGTGATTGAGTTTCTGTGTTAGCTAGGTAAAAGTAAAGATTTACATAAATAATAAGAGCTTAATTTAAATAGTGTTAATTATGAGAACAACAAAAGAAATTTAAAAATTACAATGAGTATTCTTTTCAGAATCTTTGAAATTCCTGTCATATCTTGGCTTGTGGCTCTACTTTATATCTTTTTCTAATTTTTTAATATAATGAGGTTTTTTATCTTTCCCTTCAGTTGTTTGAAAAAAATTAACTGGTAGTGCTGTGAGCTAAGAAGACCAGTTCCAGATTTTGACTAAACAACTCCCACCAAACGTTTGCAGTTCTGAGAAGGGGCAATTGTTCAACAGGGAGGGGAGGGGAGGGGAGAACAAACAGAACTGGAGTTTGTGCTATTGCATGGAGCGAGGCTCGTTGGTTCAGTGGTTCCACTGACGTTTTCTGCTGTGACATTTTCTTAATGGCATCTTAAATTATGAGCTTTGGGGTTTTTTTTTATGGAACTTTGACAAGATGGGAGGGAGCAGTTGAAGAAGAAAGAAAGGTTTAAAGTTGAGCGTGGGTTTAGGTGTAAAAGCCTCTGCAGGCATCTAAACCAGGGGGATTAGTACTGAGGAGCGGGACTGACTTTCTCTCGAACACTCCTGATGCTTTGGGGAAAAGAGAGTTACAACCTCAGTGTCTGGTGACGAGGGAGGTCATGGCTTTGTGCTAAAGTTGTGGAGGGTAGAGTGGAGAAAATGTGTGGAATCAGGTGTTCTGAGAATGGCTTCAGCTAGAAGCGGAGCTGCTGATAGAGCACTTCGAAGCTCAGGCTTCAGTGTGCCTTTAGAAGAGGAAAAAAAAGGAACAGACTGTGTTTAAGCTACTTTGAAGAGAACGAAACATAAACTTCTACTGTGTATAAACGTCACTTTCTGTGTTATAAACTGGCATAAATAAATGTGTTCTAATGGTAAAATAACCCAAAAAACTTACATCATGATCCTGATAGTTTCTTAACTCTTTTTGCCGATTAATTAATTTTGTAGTTCATATCCATTGCTTTTCTCAGTGCTTGGTGTCGTTTTGCCTTACTTTCATATTTGGTCTCTTCTTTGTATAAAATGTATAAATAAATGTATAAATATCTTCACTTCTTTTTTTTCCCCCCTTTTTTTTTTTCAATCAGTCACTATGTACACAATAGGTAGAACTGCAGAGAGTAAGTGGGTGAATACTGACCACAAAACTTAGCGAACGGACTGGAGAATGAGGAGACATGATGCATGGCTTGTTGCTGAGGAACAGCACAGAGGGAAGCTTTAACTCCATAGCTCAAGCTAAAGTAACAGTAAAGAAAAAGGTTGTAGTAGGATGTCGAATGTGCAGCAATGCCTATTCTTTATAAAGCGGCTGTGTGTAACTTGCTAATGTTTCTTGTTACAAAACACCGAGTATGTAGAAATTTATTTGTTTGGATGACTTTGGGAAAGCACGTAAAGGCTTTGCAGTGCTAATGAATTACTTCAAAGGGTTGGTGTCTGTTTCTAAAAGGTTTTTTCGATGTCTGATATTTACCATTGTAAACAGTGTTTAATTTAACTTAGCATAATAAAAGGAATTTTAGTAGGATTGGAAATGTTTAACATAGCATTATAAAGCAAAACATTTGCCATAGGCAGAATTTCATATTTGCCGAGTATTCTCCTGTCCCACTAACACGGGATTCTGGAGTTTTACCAGTTGCATGTTGTATATGTGGAAAGTAATATACATAAATAGTAAATGAACCAGTTAAATTTATTCAAAACGTTTGCATTTTTATTCCTTTATCAGAGTTTCTTTTTCTATTCACATCATATGATTTTATTTGATCTGTTAAAACAAGAAAGTTTATACTTTGTTCTAAAGGTACTTTTGTTTTGTTGGTGGTTTTCTTTTCTTTTTTTCTTTTATAAAAAAATAAGTAAAGGCTGTATAGTTTGACAAAAGTTTGAGTTACCCTAGTGTTGCATGGGAACAATGTTTCTTATGATCACAACAGCATGATAAAGTAGGCAATGTTTTAGAGTATATTGACATTCAGTGTTGAATTTCGTGCACATGTTTTTTATTTCATTGAGATATCTGCATGTCATTAGAACGTGGTTCATTTTCTTTTCTCATTAGTTCATTTTTTTCTATGTGGAGACACTGTAATTTATTTTAATTTCATTTTCTTATTGTTAGATTTATTTTCCTCTGTAGTGACATGTAGAAAGGTATTTTTGGTATCATTCTTTGAATTTCTCAGAGGGTATTATCTAACTGATGACAGAAAAAATTTGTTCACATTTGTCGCTTATTTATTGCACATCTCAATACAATTATAATTTTTCTAATTTGCATGTTACAGAAATGAAGCAAGGACAAGAAAATATTAAATTAAAGAGAGAGAACATAAGCAAACAAGTGGTCATTGACTGAAATAATAATGTGCATGTTGTTTTCCCCCCTTCTCCCTCCTGCATGCAGGGATTTGGTTTCGTAACTTTCGAAAATAGTGCTGATGCGGACAGGGCGAGGGAGAAATTACACGGCACCGTGGTAGAGGGCCGTAAAATCGAGGTGCATGTTCAAAATATTTTCCTTTTCATCTTTTTTATAAATGTCTGCTTCACTCTCATTTGTTGTTTCAGATGCATCATTGGTGTCTTCTGTGTGCTCCCCTTTCCCCTTCCCATTGTTTATATATATATTTATATATAAAGAGAGAGAATTGGCCTTACTTGGGTTTTTTATTATTATTTCTTTTGTAATTATTATTATTATTATCATTATTGCTGAAAGGTGGATGACAGAATTGAAAAAAAAATGAAAGCTTTAATCTTTTGAATTTATCATTTTGGATGTTTTGTAAATCAATGGGTGCAGTAGATTCCAAAAACCAGCCAACAAAAAAATTAAAAAAAAATTGAGAACAACAGGAAAAAAAAGTGTGACAAACAAAACAAAAACAAACAAAAAGTTGTTTTTTTATTTTGGTTTATTTTTTTGTTTGTTTTTTTTTTTTTTTTTGCTGCAGGGTTGATGTGGGATCCACAGTGGCTTTCAAAAAATTCAGATTGGGAAAGAAGCATCCAAAAGATGTATCAGAAAAAGAAACAAAGCCAGAGTAGACACCGACCAATCTTAACATCTAATTTTTAATGAAACCGTCAGGCTACCTTGGCTGGATGGCCTGAGCCATTCATGTCCAGTAAAAAACCAACACAAATGAGCTTTAGTACCACTGGATCCCCTTCAATACTGCCTCAGTCGTATTTGTTAGAATAAAAAAAATACCAATTGAAAATGCTGTCGTCTTTTGAGTAAGATGTTGCATATTTTGCCTTTTCATTTTCCCCCTTCGACGGTAGCGCTTAGGGCCCTCACCAAACTCTCAGTAACCATGGTAACTGTATACATACCCATGCTGGCGATGGTGCTGAATGGTAAGTGGAGAAGTCCATCTGCCGTTTCACGTATTTAGCGCTGATATACCACGTGAATTTTTTTGACTTGTTGTATTAAGTTTTCTTGATGCTACATTTTTTTCTATATTGGTACGCCTGTAATTGAGTGTACGTTTTAAGCAAGCCTGGGAGGCACTGATTGGATTGAGGATATGACTTCGTGCACATCTTACTCAGATTGTTAACTCCATATTGTGTTAAATAATGCACCCTCTTTTTATCCTTTTGTTAGCTGTGATCTTAAAGCTTGAATGATTTTGTTAATTCTTGCAATGAAAAAGGCTCTTGTTCCAAGTGTTGAATGCTAGATGTTGCTTTTCCAATGGTACTTCTCTTCTAAAGGGTTATGTTGCACACGGCTAAAATCGTTTGTCCCTTTTTTTTTTTTCTTTCCCTTTTTCTCCACTGCATGTTCCTTCATATAATCTTTTTTTCTGTTTTGAGTATTTATTGTATCAGTGTTATCATGGAATACAAGCATGCTCTTAAGTCTAAAATTATGCAGTACCTTTTAATTTGCTTTTAATGTCTTTTTATTAAAGTTTAAATGATATGATGTTGCTTTATTGAAATGATTTGTAAGTTAAAATGGTTATGAAAGTAAATGTAATTATAAATAGTATGATTTTGTTATGCACCTGTTGCCTTCTATAAATTAAATTGCATTTTATTTTTACATGACTAATAGCAGTAATAATGCATGCATTTAATAGTAACATGAACCCTTCCTGTAACCCTTTCTAATCCAGTGTTCTATGTGCTTAGGTAAATAATGCAACAGCACGTGTAATGACAAATAAAAAGACCGTCAACCCTTACACGAATGGTAAGTGCATGAGATCTCAGTGCTTTGTTTTAATGTCAGTGCATGTGAAACCTCACTCCTGCTGATCGGGTGGACGAAGTGCCATAGTCTGCATCTCCTGCATCTCCTTCGGCTCAGGTTTTGTCCAGTGACCTAAAACGTGATATGACTGGGCATAAATTCCGTCTGTGTAGAGTTCAGCTAATTCACAGCCATGTGGGCCTAGCATGCATCATTTTGCCGGGTTGGAATCTGGGTGTTTAACCACAGTGGCTTTTGTATAGGAAAATACACCTGATAGGAGTGTTGTTCTCTTCTAGCTTTGTGCAGTGTTAGTGTTGCGATGAATGAACTAATCGGAGGATTCAGTTTTGCTTGGACAATGGAGGTAGGGAGACCAGCAAAGAGAATGTCTCAGGCAAGCATGAGATAATTTTCAGTACCGAGACATGCATCTAGTCAAAGATAATTTTCTGTGTCTTCCATCTACAGTTTGTTAGAAGTAAAGGGCAAACTGTAACTGAATGCTGCTTCCAGCTTTTTTTCCCTGGAAAAATTCTAAATTTCAAGCTATCTAAAAAAATTCATTCTAATACTGACCAAAGTTGGTATAATGTTGTACCTTAATGGTAGAAAAAAAATCCATAGATATTTAAGGGTTTTGGAAGCAATACATTTTAAAAATGTTTCCTTTGGCAGTGTTTGATCATGTGCTTGAGTTGTTTGCCTTTCCTAGGTCAGAAAATTCTAACAAGTTCCTTACTCTACAACATCAAACAGTAATACATTGATTGAAGTTAATTGCAATTACATTTTTCAGTTTTAACTAGACTGTGTAGTTATAATTATTTGCTTTTCAATTTAATTTAGTTTTTCCCATCCAGTAGAAAGCAGATGAAATCTGCACAGACATCAGTAAAGGTTTCCATAGGTAGATTAGACTCTTTTCCATTTTGAAATATAATGAATCTGATTTTCTATATCTGAGGTCTCATTAGTGAGGTTTTACTAAAGCCCAGGGCAAACAGTGGCTTTATTTTTTAATGGAAGAGTCATAATTTTTTTCCTACCACGGTAAAAATAAAATTAAGTGATGGTTTTCATTTGGCGTGTGAGAATTGAGCTACTTAAAATAATCTGGAGAAGAAGAATCTGAAATTCCTCCTGCTTTCTCAGAAACTGTTTTCTTCCTTGTATTGTATGTAAATGTGGAACTTGGCAAATGATGCAGATGGGAAAATCTCAATTTTTACTGGCTTTAAAACATCTCAGTGAATCTAATGAACGAGACATGAAGTTTGACTGGATCACGTAAAAAAATTTTGTTGCAATAAGGAGCTAAATTAACTATATGCATGTGATACTGTGAACTTTGTCTGTTATATTGTAATAATAAAAGGATAAAAGTAGGGGGGGGGTTATAAATGATGATACATATTTTCTATTCATATTATCCTAAGGCTACAAAACTGTTAATTAGCGAATAACACGTTACATATCAGCACATCTAGTGCTGAAGGAAGGGAATGCTGGAAATAGAGATGTGAGATTTTTAGGAATTTGGTTTTAGAAGAGGTTCATCTCTGTGTCCTGCACTGAAGGGTTACTTAGGTCATACATTATCGTTTATTAATATCCAAAACCAGAATGATGACAATCTGCTGTTAAGTGTTTCCCACTTTGTGTTTTGTGTCTGTCGTTTTTCCATCCTGTTCCATCTGGATCTCACCAAAAGTACGAAACATCCTGTTTAATGCATAAAAATTAAAATTCATGTTCGTGAATCCATACATCCAAGGTGTTGCATGCAGGATGTTCTTTTGCACACCTTTTGATGGGTATCCACCAAGGCAGACTCTGATTGTAGTTCACACATTTTGATTCTTGTAACTTTTTTTTTTTTTAATGTCTGAGATCACCTAAAGTAAACACATAAGGAGAATCATGTTGTTCTTGCATAATTATTACAAGTGACAAGAAATAAAGTGTAGGTGTGCAAGGTGCTTTGTTTAGTTTAATCGGTGCTTCTATTATCAGTCTTCCTGACATTGTATGATTCTATTTCTTTATCATCTTGTCAGGAATTAACCAGTGCTTTAGCTGATCCTTGAGGATTATTGTTGCCTAAAGTAAAGGTCTCTTCTTTCAAATAACATATAAAGCTAGTTTTTCTGTGTTCTTCTACAAGCATGTTAACATTTGCAAGATGCTTCTGACGCAGATAGCCGGAAGCTTTTTGTTTGCACATGCCTATCTTCAAAACAACTCCTTTTTTAATGCGTGGCTTTATTTTCAAGGGGTATGTGGTGACTGACGTGTTATTGGCAGGTATTCAAAATGTAGTTGGGGCACCTGTTGTATTATATGAAAACATCAGGCAGTAATATTTAGTGTAATTTATAAATGAGATACACTCAGTTTTGTCTTTCATTCCTGAATACTGCTGGTTGTTTGATAACAGGGCTCGTGTTGTAAATATGGTTGCAAAAGTCAGTATATCTTAAAACACAAAAACCTAGACGTTTTTTTTAAAATATATGCAGCTTCATTCAAGTAAGTGGTTTACTTTTGTGTCCTAGATGGTTTTTGAAATAAGTATGCTTTCCAGTGATTTTGGATGATTCCTGAAACAAGCAGTTAATAAATGCTCAGTTGCTAGGAGAGCTCTTTCTGAGCAAGCTTGTTACCAGACAGGGTGATTTTGACGGCTGACCTTATGTGCTTTGGAGATAGAACTATCTTTTCTTTGCAAATCAATTCATTGTCAGGAGTTCCAACTTGTTGGCAAAAATATCTTGGAGACATTTTCAGGTGTTCCAACCGATCCTGTTCACAGTTACGTACTTTCTTCTGATACCCGTATTGCAATTCAGGGTGCTCATCCAGTGTTGTGGGGAACAGAGAATCATGCACGAGTAGATTCAGAGAACCACAGCAATGGATGAGGAACACGAAACAGCAATCAGTGGAGGGATACATATGTTTTAAAGTTTATACTTGTAGTGTTTTGAATTTGAGCCTTCTGTTGATCTAATCTTGAGATTCAAATTCCCAGCGAGTGACTATTCTGACTATTAAATTCCCTCCCATTCCCCTTTCCCTCCCCTCTGTTTGCAAACAGGAGGAAAGCAAACAGTGTCCCAGGGCTTCTTTCCCGCCAGAGCATTCCTCCAGCCATGGGTGCCTGTCTGGCCTATGAAGTGAAAATAATCCTCTGCATCGCTGTGCCCCGCTTTCTACCAAAGCTTGTTACACTGTGCAGTATGATTATTTCCTTCCCTTCAGCATGCTTAACCTGTGGTGTTTTTTTGATGACTGCACGGGGTGGGGGTTTGGGGCAGGCAGAGGGGTTGTTTGTTTCCTTGTTTGGTTTTCAAGTTTTGAGCTTTTATAGTTTCAACTTGAGGTGGAGATTAGTATTGTGACAGTTAGAAAAATGCACAAAATTACACCCACTGCAGAGAATGTGCCTCCTCCAGCTGCTAAAGTAGGGTTACTTGGCAGATGCTCGCTTGGATACATCAACTCCTATCACACTTGATTAACCCACACAGCTATGGGCCAGCACATGGCTAGCTGACAAGATAAAGTTAAGTTTAATTACTGTTATTTTCACGATGAATTAAGTATTTCCTGTATAAGCTCCAAAAAGTTAGATGAGACAGCCATCACTGTGAGAGGGGTAAGGAACTGAAAGATGAGCGTGGCTTTCAGCTGTGAAGAGCAGGCTGCGTCTTCCAGGATTGTTTCTTTCTCATCGACAAGTTGTGGCGCTCTCAGCTTCTAAGTTACACTATCAGTTTCTTTGACAGCAAAAGCTGACAGATCTGAAATTCAGTCCAGTCTTTCATTTTGGATGGCGTTGATCAGTGGTCTTTTGAGGAAGTAATGAATTTGAAATATTAAATATTCCCTAAGCTCTAAAAAGTTACATTTTTACTGAAAGTCTCAAAATCTGGATGATTTTCCATCACACAAAATTTGGCGAAGAGTATTTGTTATACCATGACATTCCTGAGTATAAACCTGTAGTATATAAAATTGAAAGGTCAGGTAAAAGTCCTATGTTATTTTCAGGAGTAAAGTAATTTTAACCCCTCTTGGTTGGCCATCTTTCAGCTTCCATAGTTGTCTTTTAGGTACATATAGGAGCCGCAATTACTTTGGCAGAGCAATTGCATGCAATGCTGCTCTTTACTCTGTTTGAACTTAGGAAGGAGTTGCATTTCAAAAACACTCCTCACCTCTGTTACCGAACAGTTGATTACTGGTAAATAGGTACTGTGCATCAGATAGAAATAGGAGTATTTTTAAAGGGAGGGAATAGTTTTCTTTTGTGTTATTATTGAGATTTTGTATTACACCTTTTCAGTCTTCTTATGCATTATGGGTTTATGACCTTCTACTCTCCTTTTGCATTGCATGATATGGCCAAGGCAGAAACAAGCCTCAATACAGTTTGCGTTTAAATTCTTCTAACCTTGGCTCTTCTGATTTTGAAAAGCCGTATTGTCCCTGTCTTGTGATTGTGTTTTGTTTCCAGCAGCATAGTTACAGGATCTATTTAGTACCGTAGTTCTTGAGTTTGAGATGCTTTTGCTCAGTTTTTTTTTCTTTATTCCCGTTTACAAATGGTGCTTCCCACTCCTCTGCTTCAAGTGTGCTTTTGGAAAACCCCTAATTTTTCAGTCCCGGTAGTTCAAATAATTGTTCAAACACTTTAAAAAAAAAAAAAGTGTGGGTGGGGGGATGTTCTGTGGAGTTTGGAGTTAACTGGGAGTGTGGATCTACCTGTGGCTGAACAAAAGACAATAATTGCCACTTCACCGTGGCTGAGAACACTAAGGAGTTTGCCATTGTTTTTTCCAGCTGTTCTGTTACTCTTTCGCCTACAGTTCCTTCAGCATTGCTCTCTCTAGCATCACATATGCTTTAAACACAGTCCCTGCTTCTGCAGCGAGCCTGTGCACTCCGGGCTTAACTGGAAATGCCGCATCATAGAATCATAGAACGGTTTAGGTTGGAAAGGACCTTGAAGGTCATCTAGTTCCAACCCCCCTGCCATGGGCAGGGACACCTCCCACTAGCCCAGGTTGCCCAAGGCCACGTCCAGCCTGGCCTTGAACACCTCCAGGGATGGGGATGGGGCCTCAACAACCTCTCTGGGCAACCATCGGGTGTAAGGGCACAACAGCGATTAGCTGGAGTTTGGCCAGAACACACAATACACATCTCTTGGTTCTGTGCTTTGGTTTCATGCCAGCTGTGGCAGGACAGTGATTCTTTAAGACAAAGGCAGTGGCTGAATGTGTACCAGTTCAGAGCTTTGCAGAAAGTGACTGAGGCGTTTTCTTACGTGCCAGCTACTTTATAGCAATAAGCTGACAGCATTTATCAGCTGTAAGTGCAGGTGGTACAGTCACTTCTGGTACCTGCCTGTAATTGTCCCGTTTCAGTGCAGACAGTCTGTGCAAATGAAAATGGAAAATAGTCTGGCATTTGACTGGGATCCCACAGTGCGCAAATCTCTTTCGTGTCACAATAGACATGTCCAGACAGTGTCTACGCTTTCATTTTTCCCAGAGTAGAATCAAAAGCCTCAGATTATTTGATTGCCTTGTAACCTACACTAACACATGCTTATCAGAAATGTTTATATCCAGCAAATGAATTGGTTTGGCCTTTCTGGCTTGTAACCAGAGAGTTAAAGCAATGAGAAAGAACGGATCTACTCTGGTGCTACATGATATAGAGATACCTGAACTGGTTCTGACTTAATTCTGTAATTTAAGGGGATAAGACCATGGCAACTGTGCATTGCAGTCGGGGTAATTCACCTGATCATTTACTCCAGCACTACATGTCCAGAGAATGCCTCGTTTCGTTACTTATTTCCATACTTCAGAGTCTGATAGTAAAGATCAGTAATCTAAGATGCCTATTAAACTTTCATTCAAATGACCTTTTTTGAAGCCATTTTATCTGTATATCTTATACAAAAATAAAATTAAAAAATCAGTATTATCACTAATCACAATATTAACTCCATTATGTTTTTATGTTTGCTGCAGGCTGGAAATTAAATCCAGTTGTTGGTGCAGTTTATAGTCCAGAATTCTATGCAGGTAAGGATTATGCTATAGTTGTCCATGCCATATTTTATTTTAGTATTCTTTAAAACATACAAAAGTACAGAATATGCATTTGGTGTGAGGTTTGGTTTCTTTGTTTGATTCACGTTATCTGCAAGTCATTTACAGATTTGTGATGCAGGATTTTAAGTTACCTGGGCGTACTAAAGTTTATATAGACGATATATGACCATCTTTTTATTGGGAAGTAGATAGTACAACATGAAATGTACTGCAGTATCCCAGTCTTACCTGAGATTTTGTTTTATTTATATTTTATTTTATTTTCTATTTCAGTACAGTCACTTTCCTCCAGGAATTAAAGTGTAGTGAGCAACAACAACAGCAAAATCTATCTATAAATATATATTTTGTGTGTATACATGTACATAAACCCACATAGGTATTGAGTATCTGTGTTACAGTTTTTTTCTTGAATTAAATTAAAATTTGTATATTTTAAGTCTATATTATCACTTGAGACTTCACTGAGACCAAATTCTGGTCCTGGTTACAACTTGGAGTTAATGTGATACAGCCTTTTTCTACTGGCAGTCAGTCATGGCTAGCAACAGTTTCTAAAGGTACTTTAGCAACAGTATTGAAAACAAACATGGTTGTACTCCAAAACCCAGTTGTTTTCAGAGGAATTTGAATCCTGCCCATAAACATAATAGCTAGCAAGTCCAAAAAAGCCTTGTTTTTTGGAAAGCTAATTATTTACATCTAAGAAATAATCACCGCGCATCCAAATGCTTCTAATAGGTAATAAAGTTGCCTACCTTTTTTAGGTTCCAAAACCATACATGAGTCTTCCGTGACTTTCGTGGGAAACTGGGAATTTTTGCATTTTCCATTTGGATCTGTTTTTCAGTTCTCTGGGTGTGTATATACTGAATACAAATACAAAATATTTATCCATTGTCACACACTTAGGTAATGAAGGATAAAGAGGTACTTGTAGAACACATTCTTTAAAGCAAGTAAAGAACAGGTATTAGGAAAGCATTTTTCACAGATGGTGGTTAAGCATGGGAAGAGGTTGCCCACAGAAGCTGGGGAATCTCCATTTATGGAGATATTCAAGTCCCCAGTAGATAAAGCCAAAAAATTTTCATTAGTTCAAGGGACTTCGAGAGACAAAAAATGTTAGATAGGACTAAGGTTACAAACAGATATTTATTTAAAAAAAAAAAAGCTGCCTGTAATACATCCCGTGCCATCTACTAAGATAGATGAAAATGTTCCAGTCAGGGTAGAAGTGGCACAGTACAATAAAAATACTAACTTGGCATTCATGGAATTGCAATATTTAGTGTAGGCAGAATTTATTTCCTTCCTTGATGTATTCCTACATTGACAGCAGAATTTAACATTGATCTCCTTTGGGTAGTTAGTGAACCAACCCTGAACCTGCATAAATTAGAAAGTAAGAGTTATTAGTCATTTTATATAAATGACTTTGTGTTAATGACAAATATAATAATATTCCCATAGTACAGTAATCAATTTTCTAATACGTATGCAGAATTAACAATCTGACTTATAATTGTCTCATGAAGTAGGGCATGAAGAGTTCACATAGTTTGTAAATTAAAATCAATATTTTCAATCTCTCCTGAAGGTAATTTTCCTAATTTACTGGACTTTTCCCTAACATTTATTTTGTCTTTTAATTATAAAATGGCAGGTTATTGATTTTTTTGTATAACCTCCTAAAGTCCCGAGTGCATTTTTATTGCCAACACAAGGGAGGTGTTTGCCCTTCTAATGACAATCTTTAATTACCATTAGAAGAGTATTAATTTAATTTTATAAATTATGACATGCACTCCACCACACCTAAGCAAAAAGTTATATCAAGATACTTCATGTATTTCAGGGGTTTTTTTTTCTGTTTATACGTGCAGGCAGTCTTGGGGTTTTTTTAAAATGCGTATCAAATGCATATTTTCTGTATTGACTAAAAGGTAATTTTTTCTCAGGCATTTACACTCTCTTCAAAGTAATTTATTTAAAAACAAAGCAAGAGCTCTGTGCAGATCTCTTAAAGTCGTTAGAAAATGAAACAGTAAAAGAGCAATGCAGTTTTTGCATGCTGTAATAGAATACTGCAACATAGCTTTCTTTTGGGGTTCTGCCACCTTACTTGGAGAAGAAGTAATCGCACTTTTGAAGATTATAAAATTAGAAACGTGATTTTTTGAGAGTCAAAGTTCTAGTTCTTTGCTTTAATTATTGTCTCCAATACCGTCATGTTAAAATTGTACCAACTCTTTCATAGTCAGTGCAAGAAGTTCCTCTGCCTCCTAATAAATGATGAAAAATTTGGCCACTTCTGAAATAAAGATGATACATTTGCAGAGAAACTGTTGATTTAAAGTACCTTTAATCTTCATAAATAAGTAAAAAAACAGAAGGTTATACAAAGCTGTCAGGATGGCACTGATGAATGGCAAATTCACCCATTTCTCAATTGCCGGTGGAGACACACGCCGCAAGCCTTAACCGTATTGTACATCATATCTGCCAACTCATTTCTGTGATTAAATATTCCATCAGTGCGGGCTATAAGGCGGTAAAGCTTAACAAGATTCATAAGATGCACCACTTGAATACACATAACTCACTTCCTTGGATAGAGAGCACCCCGCATGCAAAAGAAAATTAGAATTGAGTTAAATTACTCCATAAGACAAGATCAATAGAGAAAGGAAAAGATCCCCTAATGCAATGCAAATCTAAGATATAGTTATGTCCTGACAACTTGAAGCAGACAATTAAAGTCAAATAGGGAGGAACGCAATGTAAATCAACCCTAAAACCTTGAAGATAATGGTAAACAGTAGGACCAGTGACATGATTGTTATAGCTCTGCTTTTTTTCTGAGTGTACACTTCTGTAAAAGAAAACCTTTATTGAGGAAACGCGTGACAGCTAAAAATGCAAAGTGTAAGATATATAGCAGATGCACAACAGACAAGTTGTATTACTTGGGGACTGGAAAATACTGTATATTTACAAAACACTGTAGATTTTTATTCCTGAGTAGCCCTTCTAGGACTGTTTTTCTGACTTGGAAACGCTCATGCTGTAGTAAATTAGAACGCTCCAGAAATAGGGCTGTTTAGGACACGTGGTGGCATTAATATGGATTTCCAGTGACATGTTCATGAAGTGCAATTTCAAGACTGCTGTTGTAATTCCGAGGCCCAGCAAGGCTCCCTAGCAGCTGCCGACTGCGGACGTGCTGGTGAGCTGGCTAGCTGGCACACCTCCTGCCCTTCCCAGAAGTCAGCTGGGAAGTCCTAAAATCACATTTCATAGGAAAAAAAAAAAGAAAAAAACTGACGGTGATTTTTTTTCATTTATCATTTTCTGCATTTCACAAAATTCCACTTTTCAATATAGCATAATTGATCGGTAATTTTAAAAAAAAAAAATTACTTCTGTCCACATAGTCTCTTTCTAGTAAATAAAATTATACTATTTAAGGCACTTTTCCTCCTCACGAGAAATAAATGCTTAATAAAGATAGTATTTCCATTTTAGCTTATCTTTTCCAGTAAACTATTTATCAAGTCCTTAGGCAGGTCGTAACGAAGAAATATGTAGGAAGCACTGTGTGACTTGTCTTACAAAGTCTTCAAGTGAACTGGGACAAATTCTTCATTTGTTTGTATATGCATCCAATTTTAAATCCATCTCATAGTGACCCATAATTTTGCTATGTTAAGCTAGAGTCTGTTATCTTCCCCCATACACTCATCTATGGCTGGCAAAATACAGATTTGCGGTTTGGTTTCTTTACTAGCAGTACTCTGGTACTTTCTTACCATCAGCTGCTACGTTCTTTGTTTCCGTGGCTTGTTATAATTTTTACCTGCTAATTTATTTCTATATATTGTATATTTTATCTGTAATACCTAGCCTTCCTTTCAGCCTCAGGCAGTCTGAAAGCGAAGTTCCACATTGTTCCTTTCAGTTATTGCAGAGCTTTCTATTTTCTTCTCTTTTGTTTTTATGGAATGATGAATTTTTGAGCAATTTTTTTCACTCTCCTTAATGGAATGTAGAGTAGTGTTGCTGCCATATTACTACAACAGATCAGTGCTTTGAAGCAAATAGCTTGAGAAACAGTAAGGCCATTTTAAAAGACTTTGTCCTTGTAAGAGGAAGAAAATATCTTTTAGGGCACCTACCTGTTGGAGAGGCTTCTTTTTGTCAGTTCCAATATGCAAGGTAGGGGAGAAGATGTTACAGAAATTACCTGGAAATCTAGTGAATTTTCTTTCAGAGAACAGTTGAATTCACAGTGACCCACACGAGAAAATATTCTTATCTATTCATAACCAAAAAACAATATTTCAAAATGTTCAAAATTTCAGTTGGCAATGCAAAAAGAAAGGATTTAAGACTAATGAAGAAGCGTTAGAACAAGTCATGGAGCACAGCTCAATGACAAGTAATAGAGATCCCATTCTCCTTTTACTTAAGCGACTAGTTACGTATTATTTTTCCTGAGTAGTCATGAAGTGCTAGAAGTTTTTCAGAAGGTAGTTTCAAGAGTCATTCTCTGTAGCTGAGTAGTTGTATTCACTTCATAAATAGTCTTAACCCAGTGAGGACTATTAGAGGCTCCCAGTTTCTTGGGCAGTTAGTAGTTATTATTCCAAGCGGACTTGGAAAATTTCCCCCAGCAGTTAAAATGAAAGAAAGAGGAAGAGCTTGTGCTTTTGACTATTTTTTTATGCCGTCAGAAGACAGAGGAGTTTTAGATGCCTGGGGCTTTTTAGCCTGCTGTGGCTTTGGAAGCTAGCAGTGTCCTCCAAGCAGCAAATTGTGTAACAAATTTCCTTTCACAAGTTTGTTTAAAACTTTGAAAAATAATGTTATATGTCATTAAGAAGTGAAGAAATACTATAGTACTATATATATAAACATGCGTTAAAGTAAGAGGAATTCAGGGGAAGTGAGGATTCCTGTATGTTTGCTAACACTATTTCTCTTTGTTCGTGTCCTAAAGCATCTATTTCTGGAGTGTAAGAGCATCTGGGATTCATTTCATCTTTCTGGTGTTTCTCTTTGAATTTAAATGACTCTTGCATAAGCTCAGCAAATACCCTAGAAACACCTCTCAGTGAAGGTGTTTGGAGTTTGTGAAGCTGAATTACATGCTTGCACAGCAATTCTAATCCTACGGTAAAAGTTCACTGTAGAGTATCTGTAAAGCATAATTTTGGTGAAAATCCGCTGTCACTATCTAGATTAATTCATTTCACAATTTGATTACATACACTTGGATTTAAACTTAGCCACTGACAAAGCAGATATTCCTAAATAAACGTACTCAACATTGTTAGCTAAACAGTTGAAGTAATTTTCTAACTACAGAAAAATTAAATAATTATTGTTTAATATTCCATCTGTTATGTATAGATACTCCTTTTCAAAGCATAAAACAAAGCTGTAACTGTTGTTTCAGAAATCATAATGTTAAAGTACCATCATACAAATGATGACATGCTACTTAGATTAACACCACTGATGACAGCTAATGCATTTCTAAAACTTCTGTGGAGCTGTTACAAGCCATTATAGTGGAAATACTGGTTTATGGAAGATTAATAAAGCCAGCAGAAAAATGGAATTCAGCGTCTGCACTAGCTATTTACTAAAAAAAAATCTTCCAGAATTAATTATGCCGTATGCTACATTATAATGAGTTTTTCATTAAAATGTATACCATCATGGAAACTAAACAAGGATTATTCAAAGAATAATGCCAGTGACTTATTTTTTGAAAGATTAGTTTAGTTAATTATACATTCAAATCTGGAGCAAGGTTAATCGACCTATATTTATCATTGTATCGAAAGCTGCACAATTTAAAGAGAAAATCACAGATAGTGTCAGTAGTCCCCTTTTAAAGATTTCTTCTGTTTGGATGTATATTTAATAACACAGTATACACTGGGATGGAAAAAAACCACGTAGAAATGAAGTAATACATAGAAGAACAGAAAAATGCTATTTAAATAGGAATTGAAAGGAAGGGAAGTAGGGCCAAATAAAAGTTCTCTAGCCTCTGTTCGTTCTGTAGTCCTTCTGTGTTTTTTTAAAAAGGAGTTAAGATGCCTTTCCTCCTGAGGTCCTAACTCAAAAACCTGCTTTTCCCTTTGAACTGCTAGGTAATAAATTTCCTCGGTGGTAGTTCTGCTGGGTAGCACTTGTGAAAATTTGTTTTCTTTAGGCCAACTTGCTCCTCTTCTAATGTCTGACTCAAAGATAAAGCAATGTGTATGAAGTAGGCTTGGAATGATAAACTCCTGTGCGTGAGTAAGCCTGAATTCTACCTTAACACAAGTTCTGTGAGTTGGTGGATCAATACAGCACCAGGTATAATCATAATTAAACTTGTGATTATGATTGCAACTTATTTGTTTTAGTACCTTATTCTAGCAGAGAACACCACGTATGTTAAAAATTTGTTACGGTTAGCTCATGGGAGGGAAATCCACTGACTGTTATTAAATATGTGGAGGCTGCTTTGGGCTTAGGAAGTCCTTGAGGTACAAATGGTTGGAAACTAGGATAACACCTGTGAGAAGAGTATCATGCTTGCTGTCTTCTTGTACTTTACTTTAGGCCCATACTTTTGATGATTTTGAAAATTCTATTTTTTTATTATATCCAACACATCAAAATGCCACCCAAATGATGTCAGGATGGGTGAAACTGTAGGGGCAATATGAAGGTCCCGTTCTTGCATTACAGTCAATGGCCACCAAGTTAAAGTATTCAGATTACACCTTGACATTTAGCTTTGTAGTCAAATGGTCTGTTCAGCTCAATTGCCAACTACTCAAGTAGTCCCGCTCATCTCAGGTACATACCTTTGTTTAGTTTAAGGCTGCTTTTGTTTGAAGGAACTTTCTTCTGTAGTCCTTCTCTTTTCCAGTGAGCTGGTAAAATACATTTGAGCAGCCCCCTTCCCCTTCTCCCCCCAATCTAGTGCAATCATTGTGGAATTAAGTGGTGATCATACTCTAACCTGGACATTTCACGCACATGAAATAACATTTTTTGGCACTGGACCAGACACTTTTTAACACAATCATAGAAATGTGGGTTGGGACTGACTTCTGGAGGTCATGCAGTTCAACTTTCTTTTTTAAGCAAGACTAACACCAGTGCTAGATCAGGTGAGCTGTGAATTTGTATACTGTACTGGAGGCTCCATGTGCACGCTGTCATATGTCACACAGATTGGCTTTTGGACAGCTTTGAACTGTGTGTGGTGAGGTTGTCTGCTTCAGGGGACAAGACAAACCTGGTCCAGAGTAAACTCTCCAGACTGTGTGTGATGTAGGTTTAGAGGCTGGATGTAAAACCAGCTGTTTTAGAGCTACTGTGACTTGTCTCACCAATTACTTGACAACAGAGGTCAGCCTGGGCGCACGCTTGTCTGGACCTGAGGTCTAGGCTACAATATGCACGGTGGTTGTTTGATAGAATCAAACTGAGACCGTAATTCAAATACCAACTATGGATATATGTAAAAAGCAGTGGCTTAAGAATCTCTCAGAGGAAAATTTAAGACAAACTACAAGGTCATCACTAAAACACCTGTTTGTTCAGGACTGGGTGGGATATTTGCAGTGCTAGATAAGTTAATAGGAATGCATAATAATAGTTAATGCAGAGGAATAAATTCGTCTGATTAGAAGAATAACAAAGTTAGGAAGATCCGTCTGTTAGGATGGACAGTCAGGCAGACAAACTATTCTGAAATGTAAAGTGATAAAGTAATACATGAAATGTAAAGTTAATACAGTTAAGTGGAATGGAAAACAATTCCACTGTGTGTTAAACCTTGATTACATCTGTAAATTAATGCTAAAGCAGTTTAAGATTATGTTGAATTGTATTCCAAACATATAGCCAATGTTTTCTGGTTTGTCTTCTGCATTTTTTTCCCATTTTGGGCACTGGATGACAGAATCCCCAATACCTTTGCATTTCATAACACTTATTGAGAGTAAATTTTGAAATAGTGAGTTTCCATTCATTCACTCGTGTGCGGAGGCAGCTGAGATGAAGCTGTGCTTTACAATGGTACACAATCCCTGTCAATTTGGTGCTCTCAGATTTTCTTTGTGAAAATTGTTTTGGGGGAAATCTCCAAGCACAGATCTGCTGCTAGTAAAAGTGAGTGGTTTGCAAAGTTTGGAACCCTTGCATTACCTTTTTTGCCGTGTTTTTGCACGCTCCTGAAATTCTGGAATCTGAATGGGCTAGGGAGGAAATAGACTAACTAAAGCCAGGATTATGCATGATGATTCAATTTTTGCTCTTTTATATTCTCAGCTTGTCTTTCAGAATAGAATTTTATTTGTAAGTTAAAAACAACATCCATTGGGGTAAGCAAATAGAACTGAGGGATTAGTAATTTGCATCTCTGCATCTAATTGCATTAGATTTGCATCTCTGTCTTATCGATTTACTGAAATAGGTAATTTACACAGAAAATAGTGTCTTGACACAATATGAGAGGATAAAGTATAAACGTATTTACTTGTAATCCATCCAGGGCCATGGTGAAACCGTAGTGTTCGTGTTTGAGCAGAAAGGCTCCAGTCTCATGTATTCTGTGATTCTATTCATATTGCAGTCTTTATTCATCAGGCAGATGTATGAATGTGACCCATTTTAGTTATCAGCAGAATATAAATGTATTTTTTATATTGTAAACTATGGTGTTTCAGGAATAGTGTAATACCAACTCAGAGTTTATATTTATACTTAAGATTTCTCTCATGTTTGTTTCTCAAATTAAAAATGAACCAAGAATAAACATCATTTACATACCTTTTAGTCTGCTAGAAGGACCTAGAAAGATTTGGAATGAAGGTTTGCTTTTCAAAGGTCCTGAACAACTTCAGTGGGATGCATCTCCCGGTGAAAGATAATGGCAATGAATATCACTGAATTCCAGTTTATGTGCACCTGAATTTGCATATATATATATCATATAGTAAACATATTTTGTAGGAAAGTTACAGTTATGGGCAATACTGACAGTACCGCTCCAATTTTTTACGTAAATACATAGTGCGCTTCCAGTTTTAGATTTTTTGGTGACAGTATGTGAATAAGGATTTCCACTTGGATGCCAGTGATAAAAATTCACTAACAAGCACAGGTAAACTCTCTAGGCTGGTTATGTATTTTGGTACAAGCAGCAGTTGAGTTTGGGTGACATGGTAGTTTCATTTTGGTTACAAGACAAAGAATGTCTGTGGCTGATGAAATTATATTTGGAAAGGGAGGTTTACTGCAACTGTTTCACCTTGTGAATGGCAACATTACCTAAATAATTCCTGCGACATACAGCCTGTCTATGGTAAGGTTGGCATGCTAATGAAAATAGAAACAAGTCAGTCACACAGTGTGTGCTTTTCAGCTGGCATTACTTTGCCAGGTACCAGCAGTACCATGGCACAGCCTGAATTTGCCACTAAAACCCAGTGATTATGCCATGCTGCATTGTCAAGTTATTCCTCCTAAAGCAATCTTTGAGAATTTTAGTGGCTTAGTAGTGGATATACCTTTCAGCTTTTCATTGAGGGACTGGGTGAAGCTTTAAAGCAAGTCATTGTGTCGTGAAGCAGGAAAAGGATGTTGGCATGGGAGCAGAGCTTAAAAGAACTTGCAGCTTCCCAGCTCCTGTGCTACCTGCAAGGTCTTTCCCAGTCTAAGGCACCATGATACATGCTGGTAAGTAGTTTGATCGGTTGTGTATGGTGTGTCAGGTCCTGGAGAAGGAGAGATCCTTGTTACCTTGTGATGAGTTATATATAAAAGGAAGAGGTGCGGAGAAGGGGAATTAGGAGAATCTCACACAAAATTCTTACCAGAGCTGCAAACTTTGTAGCTTATGCAATTTTCACTTACATGATATAAACACCTACCAACCTGGTATGTGACTCGGTATACTGGACACTGAACGTATGTAACAGGGGAGAGAGCTTTGTTCCCCAAAAGTCTGGAATGATATGACCACCAAAGAGTAATTGGAAGGATTGCTTACAAATTGCAAATTGTGTTGTAACGTCCATTGCTGTTCCACGAGTCATTGCCTAAGTTCATGGAGTGTTTTGGTGACACTGAGAGGTAATAATAAAGAAACATGCACTACGCTTAGAAAAGTGATGGGAAGAAAATTGGCAGTTTAGAGCACAGATTTTCATTGCCAGTAGAGAGTATACACAGGTTATTCAATAATTGAATGTATTTCAGGTTTGTTGTCAGAAGGTAATGTAGATACTGATTTGGACTTCTGGAACTCACATTTGAACATCAGCTGTTTCAGATTCTCCTCCCAACCATGCATTTCTCATGTTTAAGTGAAACTCCATATATAATTTTGAGGGAATTAAATATAGGTTTCGGTTTTATTTTTAACATATTGGAAGAAAGGAAGCATTTATTTTTGGATGATGCTCCTTTATTCCTTCTTAATAATGGATTAAACAATTCAATGTGTCAACACAACTATCCATGAATGGTTGTGTTAAAATCTGAAGGAGTATTATTCTGTTTATAGAAAGATTCCAAATAGCTGAAGGCACTCAAGAAGCACTTTTTTATGAATTAACAGCATATTTAAAAGCATGCTAAGGCCATGTCCTGTGCTATAGATAATGAAGGACTAAGAGGACACTTAACAACTATTACGTATTCAAGATACTCTCTTTAAATCCCCTAGGGGGATGGGACAATAGAAGCTAACGTACGCTATTATTGTACAACAGTGGCCTTTTAGTTAGGTGTTTCTGATCCATTTCTGTGACATGTTTTGAAATAACCCATCGTAGAACAATAGTTCAAACCAGATCAAAGATAATGCTATTTCTGTCTGGAAAGGCCAATATCAAATTACAATTTTAGAACAGCAAATCAAGAGCAGACATGGATTGTTTATGAGGATCTTTGATACAACAGCAAATCTCCTGATGTGTTCGTGAGAGATGCAGCCTTATAGTTTTCTTCATGCATTGTATATGGAAGAGGAATTCGGTATACAGGAAAAATAGTTGTTGCAAAAGGTACAAATGGGAACAGTGATCAGAATGACTAAGACAACATTAGGCTACGTAACGTCCAGTTGTATTGGGAGAAAGGGAAAATGAAGTAACACGCACTGAATTTAGTAAATAATGTGGCTTTTGGATTAGAGTAATAAAATAAAATCTTATAATAATACAGACAAAATGAGACACAAATATTTTTAGCTTTTGTTCACTCCTTCCTGTGGGTTTGTTTGAGGTTTTTTTTGGTAAATAGTATTATAGAATGTATGAACTGGTACCAAATTGCCAAAAGCAGTAAGAGGCTCTTATTGGTAACACAATAGAATAAATATGTGTAAAGAGCTGCTTTACCTGGGAAGCTAAATGCCCAATGGATTAGAGTGCTGTAATCTTCACTAGATCTCCTTGTGTGTAGTAAATTCCTTAGTTTCTATATTAAAAAGTCTGATTTTTAGCTAGATGTACACTAATACCCAATGTAGGCCAGTCCTGGATATTGTCTTGATTAGTTTCTGCCACTGAAAATGCTTGTGTGATTACCCCCTTGTTATGGTGGAGGTAGTTGTACCCTATATAGAACTCTCTCTCACTGTCATCTTTGGAGCTGTCTGAAGAGCTTTATATGGAGCTGTGGTTTTTAGAATTCCCAGAGTGAAAGTAGGAAATAGTTTTTTTACCTTTTGTCTCACTTAGTAACTTGCTAGGGTTCTGCCCTGGAATGTAACAGAAGAGCACCGTGCAAATTCTGTCCTCTTGCTTTTTGGAAATCCCTGGAAATCCTGGGGGAATAAGTAACTTTAGTAATTTACTAAATTGGAAACTTTTTGTTTGTGAGCAAAAGTACTAAAGCCATCTATACTGGGAGGTGATGCATTGTGAACTCAGATTCTTGGTAATGGTATATCAACTTCATACAGTTCTGGTAGCGAAGGTTTCTAAAAGTTTCATCTCCTTCCTGTGACAGGGTAGCACTATTCCCATGATCAGGGCCTTGCAACACTGTTATTTTACATCAGCAGCATAAGTTTAACCAATGGTATTAATTTTTTTCTGCTGAAAATGTTTCAATATATATTTCCACAAAGGATGCCACAGGAGATTCCAACTAGTTATACAAACTCTTTTAAACTTATTCCAGATCTTTACTTTTAAGCTGTCTGTACTGCTGGCTACAAAGTGGTTACAGTTAGACCTAAAAGCTGTTTTAAACAGAAGTGATTTAAAATCCTTTATAATTTACTGGAAAGTCCTCCTGTTGTTCATCCCTTCTTAGCTACCTGAGTATTTGACAAATACAATGAACTTCGTCGTACGTCATGTATGAGCCAGTGAGTAGTCTGTGCATCATCGCTAGTACATTGGTATTTCCATTTATGCTCTGTAGGTTAATTTATATAAATCTTGTAAATAGGAACTATACAAAAAACCCCTTATTTTTGAAAGTATGAAAAACATTAGAGAACTACTCTTCATCAAGTATCTTGGAGCCACTGGGAACTGGATTTTTGGTGTTCTAAAAGTATTCATGACTTCACATCATTTTCCTCACAGCCCTGATTTTTTTTAGAGTAATTGTTTTCTCAAAATAACTATAGTGCTTCAACAAAGGACCTAATCAAACAGTACGTTCTTAATCATGGACTGTAGGAGAAAACATTGGAGGAGAGAAGTATGAGTGGGAATATTTTTTGATCTTGAAAAGCATGCTTTAGTCCGTGCTGCCAGCCTGTACGCTGAGGATGAGCGGTGAATCAGTCGGGGGGATCTCTGCAATCCTACGGCAGCGCCGAGCCCCCACCACCGTGCCCTGCCGCAGCACAGCTACCTGTTGTGCACGGCACAACCCACCAGCTCGCTCAGCCAGCCCGGGCTGTTCTCCCCGTTACACACAGCAGCGTGGCTGCCTTGGTTTCCCTTCTGCCACTGGCTGTGGGAAGCTCTCCTGTGTGCCTGTAGGGAATACACTCTTCGGATACAGATGCTAGTATTTTTCTGATCCTTTTGACGTAGTGAGTCAGGAGGGGCTTTCTGCTGATGATCTCCAGAATCCTGTATTGCTGGTCACATCTCTGCTGTGACCAAACAAGTAGATGCTTATATTGGAGAACAGCAAAGAGCACGCAGATTGTTCTCAATGAGAAAACATCAGACACTGAAAAATTAAAGATGAACTCTTGCATGACTGTAATTTTTTGAAGTTCATCAGCTCCATGATATTATTAAATTACAGTTTGAACAGGCATATTAAGATCTTTATATTAAAATCTTCTTTCTTAAAAAAAACCCACCGCTCTATTCTGTCATACTAGAATTTAGTATCCTAGAGGAAAAATAATAGTTTTTTTCCCATTAAGGAACTTACTGATTGTTTCAATGTTCTGAAGTTTATCCAGAATATCTTGTTGTAAATAATTTAATCTTTCCCTAGTTGTATTAATTACAATTTAAATATTTTAATACCAAAATTAGATGCAGCAGAAATAATCTTTTCTCACAAAAGTAAATTTAAAAGTTCCATATTTTTCTAACCAAATCTAATAATACTGTTTTACGTTATAGTATTAATTTTATGTACAAATTCAAAGGCAGATTGTCAAAATATAATTAGAAAGCTCTATGCAACAAATTAAATACACTCTAGTAGCATGGATGAAAAAAGCATCTGTTTTGAAGTGCTTTCATTAGAAATTAGAAGACTTGAGTAGGGAAAATGAGATTTGTATGAGATGAAATCAGAAAAAATATAAGAATGTTATCTGCAAAGTGTAGGAAAATACCTATAAACCATGGAACAAGCAAAGTGTCATCTAGAATTTATGTTGAATAATTTAAATAAACTATAATCTTTGATTTTTAAAAACCTTTATATATTTACTAAATATACTTGAAGTCATTTTAGTTACATTATTCTTAAAATCTAATGAAAATTACTGATTGTAAAAATTTCTTTCCTTTCCACGTTTCACTGATGAATGCCTCGAAGCCGGATGAATACCTCTATGCCTTCAGCTCACTCTCATTTTCAGGCTTCTGTAGCAGCACAAGTTTTGTAGCACCCATGGTGTTAAAATACATCCATAGTCCAATGTGCACATTCCTAGTGCCAAGTGTGTTGATGGATCCTGTTTATGTACTAGCCCGAAAATGATGCTTGCCATTAGGTTCTCAGTAGGTACGTGTTTATTTAACAGCTTGCAGTTGTGGATTTTTTGGGGAAGGCTGAAAGAGAGATATCAACATAGCCAACTATGTGCTATCCTAAAGTAAGGGGAAAAAAAGGGGTTTTAGCTTGTTTTATCTTTCAGATTACTAGTGGATGGATGGAAAAAAGCAAGCAATGCTCTTAGTTGAAGGTGTGCTATTGTCTGGGAAGGTTAGAAGCGTATATTTAATGAGCTTTTCAGTGCTCACAGTCTTAGCTAAATTGCATAAATTACAAGAATTATTTTCCTTCGGTGTTTCCTGTATTTCCACCTCAACTGATAGCTGCAAGCAATAATCGAAGAACTGGTTAATGACAGATTTTTTTTTAAACCATTTTTTGAAAGAACTCTGGTCTGGTAACTGAATGTAAGTTGAGAACTGCTCTTGTAATACTATATGGAAAACACGCCTACCATTTGTAATTAATCTTATCCTTCCAAACGTATTTGACTCAACTCTGTTGAATTACATTGCTTATAAGTCAATGCACAACTTCTAAAGTCTCTCTTGTAAATGCAGTATTTTTGAAATTGCCTGATTCACAAATCCTGACAGCTTGAAGTATGTCAGTGTATGTGTGTATATATATAATTTTGTGTGTGTGTATATACAGGTATATACACATCTATCTGCAAAACTGATGAGTCACATCCTGCTCTTCCTGGTGAACTGTATTCCAGAAGTGCAGAAGTTTTTTTCCTAGTATGAAAGTATAGGTGTTTCTGCCTCTAATCAATGTTCAATCTGTATTCAGCTAAGACTACTAAAATACAATTTTAAGAAAGAAGTTGAAATAGTAAGGCATTTTATTTAAGCTCATTTTACCAAAAAAAAAGATAAAATGAAATAAGCCTAAACTTCTGTCATTTGTTCAAAATGAACATGCATTGCAAAAGTATTGTTTTAAATTGATTTGGATATTACCTTACTTTTTTTTTTCTTTTTTAAGAAAATGATTTCTTTTATTATATTTGCTTTTGTTCTTAATTCTGAATTCAGCTTATATACTGGAAAGTAGCTTGTGTTTATGTATTTCTCATGTGAGCAAAATATACTGAAATCTTCACATGTATTAGTAATATCTCAGTTTCACTTGCACCAGTGTGAATTTAAGTGCTATAACTGAGCTCAACTTGGCCTAACACCTGTGTATGGGAGCTTTGCAGTCGGATTTATCTGCTGTGTTTGCCTGAGCCGGCGAAGGTGGGGAGATGCGTTAGTAGGTGGGTGGTGAGGGCGGGTCGGCGGCTCCGGTTGGCAGCAGAGCTAACTAGGCAGGTTCTGTTGCAGAGAGACGGGGCCGAGAGGGAGAGAGAGCAGCGGGGCGAGGGACGGGGGAGCGCTGGCAGTGCGCAGGGCGTCCACCAGCTTCCCCAGGTGATCCACAGGGTGTTGGTGTTTTGGGGGATGTCTGTGTTTTGCTTTTTCAAATGTAAAATTGTACGTGTTTGTTGGGGCTCTTTCTGCTTTGAAGTTAAAGGGCAGAAAGTGCCTCTGCTTCACCGCACTTTATTTCTGTTTTGAGATGAAAATGGAGGTTTAGTTCGAGTGTTCCAAAACCAGATACCACTCTCTCTCTCTTTCTTGTAGGCAGGGTGCTGCTGTGCCAGGCAAACCAGGAGGGATCTCCCGTGTACAGTGCCCCCAGTTCACTAGTATACACATCCACAAGTAAGCTAGTGTTACGGCTCTTTTGTTGTTTCGTTTTGTGACAAAAGCACATTAATGTGAATTAAACCCCCTAAAACTGTAAACTTTCCCAATAGCTCTTGGAAATGTGGTATTTATAAACGTGTGTAAGTAATGTCAACAGATAATTCAGTGGTTTTAGTTGCATCTTTATCCTCAAAGTGGATTTTATTAAAAAAAAAAAAAAAAGACGGCCTATACTGCAGTGTTCTACAAAATCGGTCAAAAGTTCTACAGTAACACTGATATTTTTTGGAATCCAGTACTGTTGCACACTCTGCATTTTGTGTGGAAGATGAATCTGTGTTTCTTTTTCTTTCCTGGTCACAACTTTGATTTAATAAACAGAAAGTCCCATATCATGCCACCATTTGATTGTATCAGAAATAGACATGAAGAAAATAGATATGCAGTCTTTTTTTTAGAAAAGGAAAAAGACTGCGTGCAAATGGGTATTTTGAATTATAAAAAGCTGCCCTAATAAAAATAGCAAAGAGAAGCTAAAACCATAGATGGCTATCAGCCTTTTTTCTGTACAAAATTTTGGAGCAGCAATGTCCCCTGTAAAACTCTGCAGCTGAAGCAGAACTGATTCTTCAGAGAGTGTTTTAGATCGTATTGGTGGTACCACTGCTGCCCATTCTGAAATCTGGGCAGATGAAGAAGCCTCTAGCTGAGTGAAATAGTTATAATTGCGGCTTGCTGAATTAGGCTGACCAGCAGCATTTGCTATGCGTTCTTAGCAGTCCTCTGTGAAGAAAATATTTTATATTGTCTGATTTAACCACATTATCGAATGTGTTCTTTATGAGGATTGTATTCAATGTAGAATGCAATTCTGCTCTTTTAAAGCTTATCTAGACTACTAAAATAACTAATTTCTTGTGTTCATTAAAACCAGGAATGAGGACAAAAGAGTTTCATAGTGATCATCTCTGCAGTCTTGTAACTCTCTCATGTCAAAGGCTATGAATATCATCCCTAGAGCTGCTGCTTTTACAGCATAAATATGGGATCTACTTTCAAATCAGGAACTACAAATACATAGTGAACTAACAAAATACATGAAGTGTTTTTAAATTAAAAATGAAATTATCAATTAAATCTGCTTTTGCTTCCAGGTGCTCCAAGAATATTTTGTATGATTTCACCTTTCCCAAGCATGTTTTTTTTTTAATCCTTGTATTAACAGAAGAGATGAAATACTTACTGTCTAAATCAATGTTCCCTATAGTACATTTTTAGTGCACTATTCCTTTTGACTGAAATACCAATCTTTGACTGAATTTTTTTTCTTAGAAAATTATCCAAACATTTCATTCATCTCAGTGTTAGGGAGCTTGTTTTGGAGGAGAAAGGCCAGTGTTAATGTTTTATTTTCTGGAAATTATTCTAAATGAAGCCTTTCTTAAGTTTACCCGGTTGTTCTTATTATCTCACTGAGTTCTGACCGAGAAATTTATTTCTGGGGTTGCTGTTTACATTGTACAGTATTTCCACTATTATTAAATCCTTCGATAGTCATTGTATAGTTAGCTAGGCTCTCTACTTCACTGTTTCCATTATGTCTCATGAGTCAATCCCTTTAAAAAACCTTATTTTGCAGTGGTGCTCCTTGAATAATGATATCCGAACAAACACCTGTTTGTTTTCAATTATGCCAAATGCATAAATAAACAGACTTTGCCTATCTGCCTCCCACTGGGCAATGTGTAATACAGTTTCCTAACAGAGATTGCTAGTAGCCCTTGCAGTAGAAACTGTTACACTTTTGTTGAACCTGTGTGTCTGCAAGTCATGATTTTTCTTTTATTATGTTTAGTATTTCATATTGCCAAAACGTAGTTTCCCCCACAGGGTCACAACTCCTAATAACACAAAATCACTATAATTACTAATGATTGTAATTAGGTTTTTTTATTTCTTCTTATTACAAAACTTTCAATGAAGATGTAAAATAATTCCATTTCTATAGGCAATTCTACTAAGAAGTTAATAGAAATGAAGCTCAAGTTTTGTCTCATTTCCTTTTATTATTTTAAAGATCTTCTATACTCCATTTTTAATGCACATTTGTAATATTGAAATGATAACTGGTAAGTCAACATTAATGTCTGGGAGACTGATACTTTTACTATTATCATTCCATGTAGACAACAGTATTGCAGCCTTCATCTTTGGAAAATTTGTTAATCGTTTATTCTGTTACCACCAGTATTGTAACCGTGTAATAATTCAGAACAGCTTCCTATGTACG
>NW_009648965.1:635337-696652 GCF_000708025.1 Charadrius vociferus | reverse complement strand
TCCAGCTGTCTGAGAGGTTTGGAGTTCATTAAATGCTAATGGCATTTAGCAATTTTCAGATACTTGGAAGAGGATAAGTCTGCATTTTTAGAAATGTTGCCGTCTTTAACTTGACTGTTCGTATTTTGCCCCTCAATTATATTCTGTAAGGAATGAAGGACTGAAATGTGGCTTTAAAATACGTTTTTCTTAATTTGCCTAGCTTTATTTCTTACTTAACTTTTTGACTTTTAATTGTATTGGTGACTAGTAGTGTCTGATGACTCTGAACACTTCTACCCTATGTTTTTGGCTAGTCAGAAAGAAGAGTGCATTTCTTGAAGCTGCTCTTTCCCTTCTGATGTTTTATTTCCCCAGGATATATTTTATGTATCACATTGTACGTTTCCCAGTACAGTGATTAGTTACACCTCTGAATATGTCAGGAGATGGAAACATGGCTCTGCTTCCTTCCATCATTTCTGGCCCTTCGCATAATACAGAAAGAAATGAGCTGTTTCTTCTGCAAGCAGTGGAACAAATCAGTAGCAATAGTCTCTCATGCCTCATCTGTTCTCTTATGCTGAAGGAGAAGATGGGACCTGGATCAGTTTTTCATTTGCACATCTATTCTGGGAATAGATAATTTGTTATGTAGAAAGCATAGTTTCAGCATGCAAATGTACCCATATCCCTTGGTGGGACAGATTCTTTGTCTTATTGAGACAAACAAAATAAGGAAGCTTGTGGTCTTGTCTTGGCTGGTGTAGATTCCTATAGCATTGGCATCTCGAGGACCAATCTAACACAACTGATTTCAGTTAAATCCTTCATCATTATCCTAATGCAGAATGTAGACAAAGTATTGGAAGGAGATACATCCAGAAACTACAGATTAGAGTACATCAAGGCCCAGTGAGTAGGCATTCACTGGAAGCTTCCTGGAGGCCCATGATATCTCACTGAAACTTAGGGAATCCATTTGGCTGTGCATAACTGAGAGTCTCTTTTTGCCCCCACTCCTTTAGACGAATTGCTTCCACAGGAAATTTTAAAATACTGAAGAAATTTTTATCTGCTGTTAAGTAAGAAATGTTTCCAGAGAAATTTTGGAAGTTTTCAGATTGAAGCTGCTCAAGAATAGGATCCATGAGAACATTAAGAGGAAGGAAGAGGAAGATTCAAAAGAAGCAAAAATTTTTGTCCCTGAATATCTGTATCACTGTTCTACAAAGGGCAGTAACATAGCTGGGTATGTAGGGTTAAAAAAGGCAAAAATACTAATCTGAATTTGTGCAAGGACTTTTATAAACTGTTTAGTGCCTATTTTCCCCATTTTTCTATAATGTAGAAATGCATGAAAATGTGAATGAAATAAAAGTTAATGGGATCTGAAACACGTGAAAGAAGGAAGACGTGAAGTCATAGAGTCATAGAATAATTCAGGTTGGAAGGACCAGGTTGCTCAGGGAACCTTTAAGCATGGAGATTGCACACCCCGTCTGGGTCATGTGTTCCAATGCTGGAATGTCCTAACAGTGGGAAGCTCTCTTCTTTCAAGTTATGTTTGTTGTCCCTTGTCTTCCCACTGTATGTCTCTGTGAAGAGCCTGGCTCCATTTTCCTTATAACCTCCCCTACCATGAAAGGGCAGGGAATGGAAAAGGAGATGCACCTGCCAGTAAAGGACTTCTTTGGGCTCTGGAATGGCTAATCAGCGTTCTTGGGCTCACTAAGCACCAGCTGGTGTAGCGAGGGAGCCAGCCTAAAGCTGTGCATTGCATTTTTCAGAAAATTAGACCTGTACGTACTCAGGTCCCATGGAAGGCCAATGAGAGAGAGATTACAAATTTTCATGGAAGTTCCGAGGCAGCTAAATATTTTCTCTCTAAATCAAAGCTTTGATCTTTGTAACTGTTGGGTTTTATTTTAGCTCCAAGTAAACATAAAGCTACTTGAGTTATCAGATATGTAACTACTAGTAGATTTTTCTGAGCATGTATTAAAGGGACAGTTTACTGGACTGAATAGCTAACATAGAAGGGAAAACAGTAAATTGCTGCACACCTTGGTTCAGAATGATACGCAGATGAGTGCCTATATCTCCCAAATGTTTTGCATGCCCATTAAAGAGAATTTTGCCTTGACTTCAATGATTATATTTTAAACTGATGTCAGTGTTGGCTTACATTTTCTAAATGTTGGACTTGTTTCATCTTCAGTCAGCGTGCTTATCAGTTCCAAAATATACATGCTCTTTTTCAATAAATTTTCATTTTAGATTAAAAATAAATAAATCTTTCATATTGCAGTAAAGAGATAGAATTAAAAGAAGAAAAAATGCAGAAATCAGATATTAATTTATTTTATTTTATCATACTGAAGGGCAAATGAATTTGATGGCCCATTTTTTAATTGACATATCGATTACAATTTTGCAAGAAGTGGTTGTGGAATTCAGCAAAAATGATTGAGGTGGTACAAATGCTTATAAATCTGTCCCACATTGTTCTTGTTCTTTAATTGTAATTGTCTGATAAAACTTCCATCAGTTTTTGTAATTAACCTAATGGTCTAAATGAATTTCCAGATCACTGGTTATTCGTTTCAATATAGAAAATGCCATTACATTGAGTTTAATTAATACAAAGTAAGTTCACAGTCCATTGTATTAGAATAGAATTTTACTCTTTTAACTGTTTCATTTATGAAACTTTTTTCCCCTAATTTTGTTTGTCCCATTTATGAACTTGAGTGTTCATTCTCTTTTATACTAAAATAGTATAAACCCTTTATAATAAAAATATTTAAAGCCCAATGCTCCTCAAGTTCCCATCCTCAGAATATCAGTGTAGATGTTTTTTGTATTTATCATTTCAACTATTTTTAAACAGAATTCACTCGGTGCCAAATTCATAATCCCATGATATGCCCTAGAACATCTTATTTGTCTTGATATTCCTTTCACAGAAGTACATATGACAGATAAGCACTCACCAGAGAATACTTTTGCTTTGCGTCAGACAGATATTAAAACAATAAACTATGATGCCCTGGGATTTTAGCTTATGAGCAACCAGAAAACAACAAGGCAAAGATGAGATGTTTTTGAAAGGTGGGAAGGCAGTTCTTTCAGAAAATTCCCTGGAAACCTTTGGTCCTGTAATATTTTTGACAAGAAATATTTTTAATGCTTAAGTTCTTTTAAAGCAAATCAGGAATATACATTCTATTACCTCAGACCAGGCGTTAGAAACGTTCCCAAATTATCCTAATAATCCTAGTGATCCAAAGTCAGGTGTTATATGCCAGGAGAGAAGGAAAATCTATTGCAGAAGCTTAAAGTATTAATTACATGATACAGAAATTTTGATTTTTACGTATGTTATCTATTAAAAACTTGTCAACACTTAGGTATGATAGACATGTACTATTTTTAAAAAGATTTTTTGTTTCCTGTGAGTGTCTTGTTTTGATTCATAGCTGAAGGATAGTTCAAGGCTATGTTGATATGCATGGAATACATAAGGAAAATCATAAATACTAAGTATAAATACCACATTCAATAGTAGAATTTAGTCCATTTGAGGATTCGTACTACAGAAATGAAAATTAAGTAAAACCTCTCTATGCAATACGTCTGTTGAATATCCTCACTTAGAAGGAGGTTACTTGGTTTAGGAATATTAGTGAACTACCTAAAAAATGCTGTATGAAACTGTTTTCATGTTTCTTTTTACAGTGAAGACATTCCAGGTTTTATTTTTCTGTGCCATTACTAATGGATTGAAGTAAGACATTTGACATGTCTATTATATTCTGGGATATTTCCAGTATCAAGAAGATTACATGGGGAAAATATAAATTTTCAAAAGGTGATTTAAGGTGTGCTTCTGAGCAGAATAATTATTGGAAACATTCAGTTTAGAAGCCTTGATTCAGTTGATTTTGTCAGGTTTAACCTGTTGCGCACATGTAATTACCTGAAAATTATATTGTAATGATGATAGTCTTCTCATAGTATTATCCTGAGACTCCAAGTAACTGAAGTGTAGGCTCCTGGCATTTGGTATATCCTTTTCTGGGTTTTGTATGTAAGACATGATTGACCATATTCAATCCAAATGGACATATGCTTTATTGTAATGACATCAATGATTAACTTGTTCTGATTTTATTGTTGTAGTTTTTCTTAATTGATTTGTTGTGATTTTACTGTTATTGGTAAGGGAGAGACTGTTTTGTAGGCTTGCCATTTTGAATTGGTATTTGGTCAGGAACAATTTAAAGAATGAGTTTTCATATGGTATATATTTGCCTATGTTGCTTTATTTGCAAATTAAATGTAAAAAGGTTTCTGCAAACCAAATTTTTAATTGGTCTGTTTTCTATTAAACTAAAATGGAATGGTAAGTCACTTCATCACAATTAAAATATTTATCAGTAGATTGCATGTACATGTTTGTGGTTTTGTCTAATTTTTGTTGCTTCACAGAAAAAAGGTAGAGCAGCCCTGCAAAGGAGTTCTGTGATTAAGCCAGTTTAACCATTGTAGGACTGAGATTCATGAATGAACCAGTGCAAAAATCCTGCCCAAAGGGAAATGGCCATACATTTCAGTAGACCAATCACACGTACCATTTCCAGGATACAAAAACGTCAGTACTGAACATTTAGGAGTCAAACTATCTTTTTAACGTGCTTCCTGAATTAATTAATTGCCTTTATTTATAAAGTGAAGAGAATCACTTGGTAGTAACCCAGGAATAATGCGAGAAGTGCCCTTCCTTGTCTGCGTGTTAAAATGCAGTCAGTTTACATGGGAGCTTAAATAAAGAAGATATCAGTATTGAGTAGAAAGGGAAGTTTACTAATAGATTTCCATTATTCCATTATTTTCCCCCCCACATATAGAAGTATAAAAGGTTGAAAAATCATGTATCACTTCAAGAGAAAAATGAACTGTCTTTGGAAGGTCGTTAAACGCTGTTTTGGCCCATTGTATTGGACCAGAGGCCATATTTTGAACAAAGTTACACAAATTTGAATGCAGGGTAACCACTGACTTCTAAGTCAGGTAGTTATAAAGATAATACAAAATCAGCGAAATCGAGTAAAATTATATTCATACATATTATGTTATATTCTAGATTTAAGGATCAACCTTTTTAAACTGTAAAGTGAACCTCTTGGGTTTTTTGGTAGCACTGCCTGAAATTCTTGTTACAAATTTTTTTATGTTCTGTATCACTCTATATTGTCCTCCTGTAAGTATTTTCAGCATAACTGTCCTTTTACTTTCTGTCTATCAGTATTTTAAATGGTGAATAATAAGTCACCAGGAAGATGCATTGTAGTTGCCCAGAATCTGTAAATATGGGTTTCATTTCACTCCTGCAAATCTGCTTTTAAGTGCCTTGCTGTTTATACTCATTCTTCTGTTAATCTGTTTAGTGATGGTGCAGTGTATCTGAACTGGCATGCTTAAGAGTTTTATAAAACAGACAGACATATCTTGAATTGTGTGCTGCTGACTGTTTTTTTAACTTCTACACCATCCTACACCTGGGTAGTGGGAGATGACTGGAAATGTGCGCACAATATTTTTAATAGTAAATTGTGGAGCGTATCTTTGTCCAAATAATCTTTTAGTAAATTGTGGAGCGTATCTTTGTCCTTTAGTTCAAATAATAAAAATCACGTTTGACCAGGGACACTTGGCCATCTCATGTATCTTAACTTAGTGCTTTCCTGTTAATGGAGATATGGCACTTGGCAACTGGCAGTACTCATGACTAACTGATGCGTTAGGACAATAGAATTGTTTGGACTTACTCTTCTCAGTATGCAGCTAAACAGTGAGAATTGCATTTAGGATTTTTTTGCATCATGATCTATGATGTTACTGTACGTAGGATCCTTTGTGTGGAGTCCTATATGCAGGCTACTGATGTTTCCTTAGCTTTGTATTCTAGGTGCTGTGTTATTTTCAGTGGATAGGCACGTACAGTTGACCATGCATCTCAAGTCATTCTGTCTGTCTGTCAGATGTAAAGTTGTTAATTTTGTGGTTTTCAGCTTAGCCTGTAAGATTTGGTTTCAAGAAAAGACTTTACTGTCACTCTCCTTACGTTGTGTCAGTTGTCACTAATAATGGCTCTTAAAACCACGCTGTATACAGCAAAATTCTTCAACCTGAATTTCACAAATAGTATTTTTGAGGGATTAACATTTTTAGTATCTGTATGAGTCTTGGCTCATGCTATTCTTTGTTTTGACAATTTTTTCTGTTATGGCTTAGATTAGGTTAACTAGCTGGTTTTTTCCTCGGTCGCTTCCTGCCTAAACTGTTCCCAACCCAACAACATACTGACAATGTTCTTTTTACAGTTAAATAATTCTGTTGAGTTTTAGCAATCCTTGTGTCATCCAGAGAGAACTTCTTGTCACCACATGATTTACTTGCATAAATATTCAAATTACTAAATTTTGTCATCTCTTTATAGCAGTGCTGCTCATCATCTAGTTTTCCACAACAATGTCCTTTTTACTTTGTCTCCAAAATAGTGTTTAGCTAGACACAGGGGAATTTTTCCATTTACTTGGAACTTGTAGATGTCCAACAACCAGGAACATGAGACAAGTTATTGATCAGTTTGATCATCTATATTTGAAGATTATTCTTTAATTTAAGATCAGACGTGGCTTCTCTGATCTATGCTGTTTCTTTTCCTTTATGGCAAAGTTGCTTTGTTGTTTGTTTTTACCTATGGAACTTTTTCTTGTTTCTAGTCATTTCTTTTGTGCAAATTCAACTGTTCTTTGTACAACAACTATTTGTATTCTTTGCAACATCAACTATGCAATGCTCTTATTTTGTTATTAATTATACCATAAGTAATTTGACCACCAATTATAGTATTTTTTTATTCAAAGTTGTAGGTTGATGTAATTACATAGCTTTACAAAAAACTTCTGGATCGTCTTATCTGTTCTTTTTGGCTGTCTGCATCCTCCATCTTTTTTTTTCTGCATCCTCAGAGAAATCTCTTGATGTCTGAGGGGCTCAGGTGGCTGCATATACAGTCCTGCAAAAGAAGGATGAGATATATAGGAATTTCTGATAATCATAGAATCACCAAATGACTGAATCTCAGAATGGCTGAGGAAGGAACCTCTGGAGGTCGCCTTGTCCACCCCCCCTGCTCAAGCATTGTAACCTCACGCAGGCTGCCCAGAAGCACATCCAAACAGCTTTTGGATATCTCCAAGGATGGAGATTCCACATCCTCTTTGGGTACCTGAACCAGTGCTCAGTCTCCCTCACATTGAAAAAGCTTAGGCAAAAAGATGAAACAGTTCCCAGGCTTTGGCATCAAGATTTTGCTCCAAAGGTTGTAAATTCCTGGCATACAATGGTATCGGTATACATAGAGACCAATGGTGGTTTGGTTATTGGTATTTTAGAGGACATTAAACAAAGAAGGGTAGAAAAAATGAATAATTATATATATAGGCTTAAAATAATTGTAATGAAATCTAAGTGTGAATTCAGTATGTGCAAGTCATTGTTGAAATAATAGATAAATCTGGAAAGAAATTTAAAGTGAAGGTAACCAAAGTTTTCTTGGAACAGTTAAGTGACTTCCCTACAATTTAACATAATAATAAGCACATTAAATAGGAGGTTGCTTTTTACTGTAATTTGTTTTTTGAGTACACTTGATTATGTTGGTGATTTGGTATGGAAAAATCTTACAAATCTTATCTCTCATATGTCTGAGGATGAAGTAGTTGAAAAGAGCGTCTTCAAGAGCTGTCCTCTTTCTAGAAATATTTACGTAATCTTTCAGGGTACACCTTATTATAAAAAGTTTCACCAAATTTATGTTAAATTTTGTGCTAATTTGGATTTGACTGGAAGCTTAATGCAGTAGTGTTGTGTAAAGGGATTCAATTACAGTGTGCAGTGTTTTGTAAGTAACTGTCTCACATAAAAAGTTAATTAATCAGAGCTGTGTCAATTTCCTTGTGCCATGTCAATTTGCAGCAAGGTAATTAATCACTAATCGCCCAGCGTGCAGCAAACTAAGGGACAATCCATGAGTCATTTATTGTTATTTTTTTCAAAATAAATGGCACACAGAGCCATGAAGAAACACATCTTGCCTTTCATAGTATTTTTATCGACAGTTTTGCATGTTGTAATAGACTGCAGCAACAAGCAGCTGTAGTTCAATGGAATATGAATATTAAAGAAACAAATGAGAGCAGATTTATAGGCCATTGCTTTTCTGTTATGTCAGTTTTGAGATTACACTGAGCAAATGAACAGTGAAAAATTACTCTTCCATGTGGAGAATGGTGATTAGACTTGTACATTAATTAGAGATTTTTGTTTTCCTTTTCAATGCATTTCAAATGAGAATGTCCTGGAAGTAACGGTTTGTCCAAAATGCAGATTTATTCATCCCTAAACAACATGGTTTCATACTGACATATATTTTTGTACAATAGTAAGGAAATAATTGTTCTTCTAATTTTAAGATTGTGAATGAAAGAAATAGAAGGGACCAGTTGTGACTATTTGACATATATGGCAAATTTCCTTTGAATTCAGCTAATTCACAACTAGATCACCATGGATAATCGTCTCACAGAAGTGACAGGTGAAAAAAATGTGTTTTCAGCTTGCTATTGTTAAACATCGTGAACTTTCTAAAGATTTTTTTACTCTGAAATTTTAAGAATCCATATATGTAATTTAAAAGCCTTTTATGTTAAAACGTGTAGTAATAGGGCTAAAATTTTACTTGCAGTGTACTTTGGAATGTGTATTTAAATGCGAAGATCTGCACACATCCTCTTTAAGGCAGTTTTTATAATGCTTTAAAGAATGCCAAGTAATACTACATATTACTGTTATGGTGAAGGGACAACTTACTACACAGCATACATCGGGATGAACTCCTGACTCTCCTCCTGAAACCTTAGATAATATCATGTAGATTATTCTGCTTAGCCTTTCTCAGCATGTTACCCATTACATCTCTTTGTTTTTAATTTATTGTCCAGCACTTCTGAAGTGTTTCCTCAACAGGGTTCCTCCTAAACTATGGGAATAATGTAAATGTGTCTCCCTGACTTTCCAACAGTTAAACTCTGTTGCAGTAAATTAGCTACAACCTGATTCAGACGTCATGTAGCATTAAAATCCTTCACCATCAAATATTTGAAAACTCTTGATGATGGATGACCTGCTAGTTTGTGCAAAGAAGGAGAGATCGGGAGTGACGAGAGGTAGATTTGTTCATCCGTTTTGATGGCACACCTTTCTTGAGGCATATGGCACACTCATAGAAATTCAAACCACAGCACAAATGCAAAGAATAATTGCCCATTAAAATGGCTGTATATTTTTATGGCTTTGATACAAAATCTGCCCCCTGTTGTTTTTTGCATCTGCTGCTCTTCCATCCATCCCAAAGCTTTAAAACTTTAATACACAGTGTATAGCCCTTAAGTATTTCTTTCCAGGTTATATTCCTCCTTTTGGGAACTCAGACTTTGTCATTGTTCATTCAGCCTTTGTTTTCTAAGGCATATGTTGAGATATGATGCCTGGAAAGTGCACCTACCTGTCACGTTCATTCAATAAAAAATGAATAAAAGCAATGCTTATATTACATCTTTTGGGAGAAGTTAAGGCTTGATTAAATTTCATCTGTGAACACAAAGATTAAGTTCCTCTTCTTTTTCTCATGCTCATATTTGTTTTCTATATAAAATCATTAGTTACCTAAATTTGACTGATATACTAATATGAATCCTGTTAATTCCAAAGGCCTTTTTATTTGCTTACGTGTTGCAATTTGCTGGCCAGGTTTCATGTCTGAGATCTAAACTTGAGTTCGATGAAGGAGATACCCTGACAGTGTTTCCATGTTTACAAAGTGTATCCAGAAGAGAGAACTTTTTGGACAGTACTCATTGTAATAATGCTTTTTTTAATTTATTTTATCCCCTTAAATGTAAAAATAGAACAGATAAGATTAAAGAAGGAATCTTGCCATCATGCTGTTCCTAAAAAAAAATCATTTAGGCTGTAGTACAAGATGATTTGTATGCTTTTTTATAATTATATTAAGCAAAACCAAGTACTGCCACAGCATATTTTTTTCATGCTTCTTTTTTTACTTTGAAAAAGTAAAATTTGCAGATCCACTGTAGGAATGGATTATTTTTTTCTTTTGTAGTTGCCGTTGTAGTCCCATTCGTATTTGAATGGCTGAATGAAAAACTACAGAACCGATGGGGCTATTAGACGAGAATGTAAATTGTTTCTTTTACTTGATATTTGATTATATATAGTCCTTAGAAAAGTCTTTTTTTTTTTTCTTTATCCTCATATTATGACCTCATATCACCATTGCCTAAATGAAGAAATCTGCCTTTTCGGTATCGCAGATCAGAAGAATTCCAGTCATCAAATTACTTTGATAAATTTAAGGTACTTTTGCTTAGAAGTGGACTCAGATGCTTCCCTGCTGAGAGTCAAACACATTTTCAACCTCTTTATAATAGCATTTTCACTGACTTAGTTTCAGCAGTTTGGCACTGAGGCACTAAGGACGGTTGACCTACAAACTGTAAGTCATTAAAATCTTTACCCCTCCTGGCTAGTATATTCATTACTTCTGGGGCTAGTTAATAGCACTTAATGCTTCCTGATGGGAGAGCCCTTTTCATAAAATTGTTTTTATGAAGTCTATTCTTCAGTTGTGTTCTAATGGTGCCACTTCTGCTGGTTATTTTGGGGTGAGGATATTAAAAAGTTGGTAGCAAAATAAATTCTGTGGTTATTAAATATTCCTATCTATCTGATTTCCCAGCTGGGCTGAAGTAGCTTTTTTTTTTTTTTTTTCCTGAACTCAAATCTAGGGTGATGTGATCTTTTTGATCATTTTACATCTAATCTTAATCTGGATTATTGCTGCCTGGAAGTAGAAGGCGTGTTTTCAGACACTCTGATTTTCAGACTGACTCAAGTCAGTTTTTTTGTGATTGATGTAATTCTGTTGTATATAACCTCTACTGTTAGACCTTTCTTGATCGTAAGTCCTTGCAATGTCACTCTTCGTTCTGTATTTCTCAGGCTGTTTCCATCCTGTCTTATCCGCTTCCTGACAGAACTCCAAATCATTGCTCTACCTCCTACTAATTGCTTCTACAAGCTTTTTTAGCATTTTATGCTTCATGATTTTATTAAGGAGACAATGCAAGGCAAGCATAGAAAAACAATTAAACTATTTCAGGCTTTTCATTCTAACACATCCTTTGTGTTGCAGAGACTTTGGAAATGGTAGAAATCACTGTCTTGTCTTAGTATCTCCCATGAATGCTGAACCTCCATTCCGTGTTCTGGATTTGGTAAACTTATGGGTTAAGTGACTCTTCCTGCCGTCTCTATCTTCTACCTTTTTCTCCTCTTTCATAAGAGAAAGCCTGCTTTCTCATGAAAAATGTAGTATTATTTTTCTTAAATATTTTATGTTATTTTTTACTTGTTCATCGTTGGGACCACTCTGCTTTTCCAGTGATATTTCTTTGTAGACAACCGTTCACTGTCAAAGATTTAAGGTCAGTGTCCCTTCTTGTAATTCTTTCCAAGGTGTGACCACCATGAAGAATAAAGAGTATTTAGGATAAATGCTCAATTATTGCAAAATATGTATTTTAGTATGTCTGTGTGAAAACTGGACTGAATGGTACAATTAAAAGGAAAAAAATGCTCACAAAGCACTTCAGGAGTACCCGTGTTCACAGAGGTATATCCTCAGTGTCTCCCATACAACTTCTGCACAATTGCAGTTGGTTTTCATTAGACCTATATTTACTCATTTCTTCTGAAAATCAAGAGACAGGTCCATTGTTCACACACACGTAAGGCGTGCGGCTGTATGGAGTAATTGGTGAGTTAATTTCAAACAGTATGTTTTACAGCAGAAGGATTGTCTAGGGCCCTGAGTGTTTCACCGAAAGATGGCAACTGCTTTAAATACTGCCAAATGTAGATGTTAATGGCAAAGAATTAATTGCTGAAACAGATCTTAGAGCAGGAGTTTCCAAACTGTGCATTGCAAGCCCACAGCTTGGTCAGATAACTTACATTGCTTGAGCTTAGACTTATTTGAATTGATTTGTTTTTCTTTACCGGTGCTTCTGTTTTTTCTTGTAGAAGTGTGGTTTCTGTCAATACGTAGAGAACTACAAATGCATACATAAGTGAAGTTCACCAAACTGCTCCAAGGTTGTCAGTCTTCATTCATTTTTTGTCAGTGGCTTTTAGGTCAGAGAAATGTCTCTTAATCTTGGCAGTTTGAGTGTCCTTAAAGACTACATTTTTTTATTTTATTTTTTTTTTAAAGCTAGCTACAGAATACCACCCTTCAGGTTTGTCATTTGAAATATTCACCATTTCAGATATCAGTTTTCCTGGTCAGACTCTCCAAGTCCATTTTTCCCCATTTGCTTAAGCAAACTCTTCTTAGCACTGTTTTGTCAGGTTTGTTTTTGTTTATTTGCATGATTTTTTTTTTTTAAAAGGCAAAAATTAACTCTCAAATTGTTGGAGAAACTTCTAGAAGTGACCATCTACTAGATGGAAAGGAGTCATTTTTCTAATGCAGGCAGAATGCACCTAAACATTACCCTGATAACAAAGATAATCGTACTGGGTTAGATTAGTTCTCTGTCTAGTCCAATACCCTGTATTTGGAAAGGAGCAAAAGCTGGATGCCTAATGAAAAGTTGTAAGACTGGAGTTAGCGTGTAGGTGTATAGTTCTTTAAGCGTTCTCTTAGCTTTCTACAATTTGAAGTGTTTCTGTAAACCAGAGGTGATGTCTTAATATTGTTGCTGTGCAGGGAAATTGTTCATCCCTTTCAATCATAGAAACTTTTAAACTTTTAACATCCATAACATCCAGTGGCAGAAATTTCCATGGCAGCTTATTTAAAGGTTGTGTGAGGAGCCACTTTTCCCCATATTTTCTTCCTTATTCACTATTATGGAGCTTTGTCATGGCTCCCACAGGCACTTTTTTTCCGTGCTGAAGAGTACTAGCCCACTCCATTTTTTCTCTTACAGAAGTAACAGACACAATTAAAGTTATGATAAGTGACGATTTAAAATGCATGTTTTGCGCGTCACCTATTTTACGCCAAGACAGAGAGTCTCCAGCATGTGGCATTCACAAGTACATTCTCTAAGTGACAGAAATGAGCAATGATGCCATGATGTCCAACCATCGTGGTTTTCTCATGCATTGCTAACTTCCGTCTATGAAATTTTATTAGAGCATTGCACCTTTTATTTTTCTGTGTTAGTATGGGCAGACAGTCCACTCTAGCAGAGGAACTGCAGTACAGCCTGTAGATCTTTTTGCTATAATGTTTGCTTATATACTCGGTCTGCTGAAAATTGTCTTTTACATTTTTGTATGTACATTGTTCTAATTTGTATGCAAGGCTGTTAATGTTTACGTGGAAATAAAAAGGACAAAAGTTACATGGTCTGAGCAGCAGGTCATGATTACTGTATTTATACTGTTCACTATTCAATGTTGTTGCGTATGCAAAAGTACTGAGAGTGTCCTAATTTCCAAGTATATGATATAAATTTTCGTTTTTCCCCTTAAAAAATGCTTTCCGTGACTCCATTTCTTTAAGCCTTCTTAAATGCAGTTGATTGCAAAGTTAGCAGTCTATGGAGTTCTCTAAGTTCACCGTTTTGATTTTGACACATATTTCTTTACAGAAAGAGGAATAAAAATACGGTATTTGCACTTTTAAAAAGACTGTTCTCATTTAATTGCATTGCCATAGGGTGGTTTTATGTTGTGTCACAGACACGTAAATCTTTGCAGAATTACTGTACGACCTTTTTGTCAGTGAGGAGGACCTAGCAGTAGTAAGGCAGTAATGGACAAGTCACCATAATTACAGTATTTTCTTTCATGTGTTCAGCTGGAGACATCTACAAGTTGTGAATTTTTCATTTTCTTTTTCAAATTCAAGGCTTCTTTTAAAAATTAATGCTAAAACAGATGAAAGATAAATGTGGGTTGAAATCAGTTCGTATTTCAGACTTTAAAACCTTACTCGTTTACACATCATTACTTCCATTTGCTTGCTTCTTATTAGAGCTTTGCTAAGCAATATTTATTTCTTTTATCTCTTTATTTGCATACTCAAAAAAATTCAACAAAGTGAAGCACAACTGAAGTAACCTGAGTACCAACAGAGCTGGATTTGATTTTCTCTGTGTTGCTGATGAATTCATTCCAAAAATACCTGTTCTAATATTGGCCAGAAATACATGTACAAAGGAGAAATGAAGTAATGAAGTATTGGTTAAAAAATAGCAGAGAAAGTAAAGTGGAAAGTTTCCTTTTTATTTTTCAGTTAAGAAGTTTATGAAGAGAGAAGTTTTACAGACTTTTTACAGAAAAAAAAAAACCTCTAAGTTGTACTGTATCACTGTTCAATTTCTGATTACAATATTTTAAGTCTCACATGGAAGAGAAATTAATGTTTCCACTTAGTTGCAATGACAATATAAAAGTATCTGTGGTAATTTTTTTTTATATGTCTAAATTTTTCTATTGGTTCTGAATATTATCTGGATTCATAGATACTTCCAAACTATGCAACCATTGACTGTGAAGGAATAATGGGTACTGTTATGAACAATATGAAGTATACCCCTAAAATCTGAGAAAACTCTTGCTTTGTCTTTCTTTCCCTTGGTACACAATTAAGACCCAGTTAGTCATCAACTTTTGAACCCAAGTAAAGCTCTGTTAGGTTGGTAAAATTGCTGGGTAATTTAGGTCACCGAAGGTCACCTGGTCTAAGGTCTCAGCTCCACTCAAAGCAGGGCTGACTTATGAAGATGGATCCAATAATGTGATAGAAATGTCTCTGCCATTATAAATTTCCTCCTGAACTGGGTGACTTGGACCTTAAGAGTCTCATGGTAGCAGTGTTGGCTAAACCAGTCAACATTATTTTTAATAATGGATGTCTTCTAAGAGAATCAGAACCACCTATGATACTGCCATCTCTGTTCCCAGTTTGCCGTCTCCTGCTTGCATATATTTTGTGTAAAAGATGGTTAAAAGACTAAAAATTTATTTGTATAGCAATGCATCCAGTTATAGGCAAGCTTTGATATAAAACACTAGATTGATCTGAATGTTTTACATTCCTCTTTTTTTTTTTTTTTTCTTTTTTTTCCTTCCCAGTGCCAGGATTTCCCTACCCTGCTGCAACTGCAGCTGCTGCCTACAGAGGTGCACACCTAAGAGGCCGAGGTCGCACGGTGTACAACACGTTTCGGGCAGCAGCGCCCCCCCCTCCAATTCCAGCCTACGGCGGGTAAGGAGATCAGCTTCTTTTTACCTGTTAGCATGGCTCTCCCAGGCTACCAAGTGGTTGTGACTGTGGTGCATGCTGATCGTGTCTCAGCGCAGAAACAACGCAGCATGCGACCAATCCCAGCGCTGGAAGTGGTGCACCTTGCACAGAGTATTGAAAAATGACTGTAATTTGTACTGCCATGGTTGGTGGCCTTAAGCATTTCAGATGTCACATATTGTTATGTAAATGCTCTTAGAAACGGAATGCTTTGGAACAGAGAAATTGTTTCAGCTAAAGATATATTTTTGATGATTGCAAACATCTGGTTATTAAGGAGGTTGGATCAAGTTAACTTCTTTTTCTTCAAATCATCCACTGAAAGTTGTCACTGGACTGGAAGGCTTAGTGATGGTAGTTTTTTTTTTATTATTTTATTGCAGTTTGTTTAGTTTTTTTAGTTGACATCTTTACCACGATAGGAGTCTGGGGTGCTTCTCTCTTACTATTTGCTTAAATAATAACTTAAGATTTCACTGTCAGTGACCCACAGTTACTAAAACCAAGTAGTAAACTAAGGAGCAATGGAGAGAAGTTCATAGTAATAATTTATAGAAACTCAATAGTCTTCCATTATTTCAGAATATTTTAATTTATTTTTTTATAGGTATATTTTTGAGGGAAAGAAGGAAGAAACAAATTCTCCTGTAGCTATGTAAATGACACAGAAAGGTTTTGTATGCTGCATGTGATATTTAAGAGCCCTAAGATTGTCGAAATATTTTCAGCTATTAAGAAATCGAGAAGTTTGAAAAATCAGAAAATTTAGCAGATCCCAGGCCAGAATAGGACTTTGTCTTAAAAATTTGAAGTAGATAATGCCACCACCTCTCTGTGGAGCAACTAGATCTTTCTGAGAAAGTGTCAGGAATGGTTTGCAAAGTGAGTGAAGGTGATCTCTCTCCCTCTCTCCCCGCTCTCACTAAAATCCTGTTCAGCAGCTTGTCTGCTCTCACTGCGGATGTCCCCTTGGAAGGGAGCTTGCAGCACAAGACCCTGTCCTCCTACTTCGTTATGGCAGAAGATGGGTGCCCTTCAGTAGTTGCCTCAGTTTCTTATGAAGGCTGTGTTCTATTAAGCCAAAAGGCATGTCTTTTTCTAGAAAAGTTTGCTAATCTAGTCGATCAGTCATTGAGCTAGATTTTCAGGGATATTTAAGACAAACACTTTGGCCATTCCTTCACATTTGGGCAGTTATCACCTCAGAGAAGATGTTCTGAAAATGGTTATAAAAATGATGCCTGTCGTGGTTTGAGGTTATTTTGTAGGAGTGGTGTTTGGTTTGGTTTTTAGTGGTTTGTGTAGTTTAATAAGCAAAATAATATTAATTTAATAAGCAAAACAGTATTACCACTACTGGAGGAAAACACCATGATTTTTGTAGATTGCCTGACTTACCTTTGGACAAGGATGGTGTCCCACTGAAGTTAATCCTACTGTTGCACAGACTCTCATTTAGAGTTAGTCCAGGAATTTGTACATGGCAATGATGGGAACAATTTTAGAATGCCCTACAAGAGCTGATTACAATCTGAATGTTTCATCTAATAAATGGGTACTGCATGTAAAGAAAGTGGACTCTTTCCATCTCTGCTTAGTTTAAAAATCAATTCTTAAAATTTAACATAGTGTGCAATATGTAGTGAGATAACAGCATGGGTTATTACCAGTTTCATGATATCACAAACATAATACCTTAGTTTAATACAAAGTCATAAAGTTATATAAGAAAATATATACCAGCTACATGTGATACAATTTTTGAGTTGGATAATACTTTTTTTGTTGTATTTGCAAAAGTAGTAAATACTTTCAGACCAGTAAGTAACTTAAATTTGCTTTAATTTAAGGGGCCACATGTGGGTGCTCTGTGTGTGCATGTGTGTTATGTAAGTTTATACTTTAGTTAGTACAGTGACTCAGCAGTTTTTTTATTTCGAAGTGCAATACATATATCTTCTTATATAATTGTACTGCTGACTTTCAGCATCTTTAGGTAGTTAAGTTAGATGTATGAGTTTTGTGAACTCCTGTTGTAAGTTAATACAGAAGTTTTGTACTGCAGTCAGGTTCAGCATTTTTTTTTGGTTCCAAGAGGTCAGCTCAGCGCTCATACATTCTTCTGCAGGATGGTTTGACAGTTAGCTTGGACATATCTCGCCTATTACCTTCATGACTTGTCCTTAAAGCTGGCTTCAGAGGGAGCCATGCATTGCATCATTAAGAAGTCACATCTTATTATTCTGATGACTTCTAGCTGTCTGGTAATCTAGGGCTCACCTTGCCAGTCACAGTTTGACTCTGCAAAAATTTTCAATTAGTAAGCTTTGTCTTAATTTAGATAGGTCCTAGTTCAGATAATAGTCAGGTTTAATTTTCTTCATCCACCTATCCTTCATAATAAGGCACTGCTTTCTGGTGCACAAAACAAATTTCCAACTTCTGTAATTCATAGATCAGTGCGGAAATAATACATATCTCTGTTGCACTGATCCACAGTTGGATTAATAAAGCTTTATTCTGAAATAATTTCTTTTGCCTAGCGTATTAGATCTTGTGCTAGCAACTTCACTGATACAGTAGCGCAATTTGGAGTTTCTTTGCAGTGCTTTGTTCTGTGCTTCACCCATTATGTACTCTGACCTATTAAAGAAGCAAAAAAGAGTTTTCATCAGAAAAAAATCCTTAATCAATGAAAGTAAATTATAAAAATGCGATTTTCAGTCACAATGGGAGTAGGAGTCAAGGAAAATTACAGAGACAATAAAGAGATCACAGAGAATGAATCAACTTACAGAAGGAAGCAAACAACTTGGAATATCATTTGTTGATAAGAAAAATGGAAGAAGCTTTGAATGTTATTTTGCAATTCATTTAGTAGCAATTTCCCTTTTTTTCACTCAAGGAAGGAGCCCAGCCTTAAAGCCAAGGAAACAGTTTCAAAATAAAATATTTTCGATCATTTAAAAAAAAAAAAGACATTGATTTTGTATACTGACAGATATAATCTGAATTATAAGTTTACATTAAATTCTAGCAATGTTTAGTTAGAAAAATACTGCTTTTCTTTTTGAAGAAGTCACATGTAAGTGTAAAATAGAAAGCTGAAGTTTGAAATGAACTTTTTCATTTTCTTATATTTCATTAACCTTAGAAAGCTTATTACTGAAATAAAATATAATACTTGATCTGAAATAGTTTTTTTCACGCTTACTTGTATATATTACAAAGTTTTGGAACTGAAGCTGAATCATTTTGATTTAAATTTGGAAATCAACCGTAAAGCTAGGAACATGTGTTTCCTAGACTAGTGTGACATGCTGACATGTTTATCTTGGCAGCACTGACTCAGGATTCCCTGCTCTGTAACAAAAGCTTTCTTTGTATTCCATCTCCTTTGACTCTGTAGTTGTTCTTGTTCATGGGTGTCCTGTTGGATACTGACTGGGACCTTTTCTTAGAAACTGTTTATCAACAAAGTTAAGAAATGGCGATGAGTGCCGGGTTGTAAAGAAATCTAGAAAACTTTGTGGTCATTAGGTAAAACAAGGAGTGACTGAGGGACTTGAGGTTGTTTAGTCTGAAGAAAAGGCGGCTGATGGGAGACCTTATTGCTCTCTACAGCTACCTGAAAGTAGGCTTTATGGAGGTGGTCTCTTCTCACAAGTTACAACTAATAGGACAAGAGGAAATGGCATCAGGTTGTGCCAGGGAAGGTTTAGGTTAGATATTAGGCAAAACTTCTACACTGAAAGGGTTATCAAAGACTGGAACAGGCTGCCCAGGGAAGGGGTTGAATCGCCATCCTCGGATGTATTTAAAAGCTGTCTAGATATGGTACTCAAGGACATGGTTTAGAATTGGCCCTGGTTGAGTTAGATAATGGTTGGACTTGATGATCTTAAAGGTCTTTCCCAGCCATAACGATTCTATGATTATATGAAGTTAGTGTGATTCATACAGAAAGCTCTTACCTACTGTGCCTCAGAGTTACTGGGAAACAGCAAACATGGCATGCTTCACTCCATCTGAGGAAAATTGTTGATTATAGCTGTGTTTAAGGCCATTGTTTTCTTATAAGTCAAAACAGTACACATGCTTTAAAGTGTGTCATTTAAAAATGAAATCAGTGTTCGTGAGATCTGTAGTACTACATAATAATTAATGAATCCTTTACTTGCAAGTGAAGCATTTCAGTAATTCCTTGAAATAGCGTCTTATTTATTAGTTCATGGAAAATGCTTCAATTTTAGCATCTGTGGAATCATTTCTAATGCCTTGAATACCTACAATGTGCAGCTTACTCATAACTTGGTGTGTACAATTCATTTATGTACCATAAAAACCTACTGAAACTGAAATGAGGGAGTAAAGCTTCATTTGTGTGAGAAAACTGAATGCTGAAATTTAAAGAGTTTGGAGATCTACATTGCATGGAGAGCTTAGCTTCAGCACTATGCTGCAGGAGGAGGAGAAGCAAGAGATGGTTGTGTTGTGGATGGCATGAGAGGGCACGGACATCAGAGCCTGTCAGTACAGGAGGATGTAGCTGTGGAGCTAAGAGCTATAGCCCACTTATCTCAGGGGGCTCTGCAGGAACTTCACAGCAAGATCAGCGACTTGGTTGAGGAGACAAGCAGTTACTATTTTAAGCTGACTAAATTCCTTTCATACCTTCTTTCTTGGGGCAGCTCCAATGTGGGAGGATTTGAGCTCGCTGCTTCTTTGACCTGTCTTGCAGGCTTCTCTCTGGGTATTAGTGTTTTGTGCAGAACAATTTTTAAATGATAAAAAAAAAGGCATAAATACAAAAATAAAAGTCTTTTTTGGCTTTACCTGCATCTTTCTAGGATGCTTTTTGCTATTTGAAAAGAAGAATAATAAAAAAACCAACCCTAAATAAAATTGTGAAGTTGGGTAGGGTGGAGGAGAAGTAATAGACTATTCAGAAACTGTTCCCTGATGTAAAAAGAATTGTTTTGAAGTGCTACCTTCTAACTGATTCAAAATGAAAAGAAGCTTTATTTTCCAACACCTTATTCTGAGTTTAAGAAAGAAGGATAATTATTATAAGCTACTACGTCTACTGCAGTGGTTATGGCTTTTTCCAATATGTTTCTTTGGTCTCACGGAAACTTCCTCTTACTTTGGACTCTGTGCTTTGCATATATGTGCAATTGTTAAAACAAAAAAAATGTGTTCTCCCAGCGCGTAGGGATTTATGTTTTCCAGCTTTGATCTCTGCAGAAGTGCCCTCAATTAATTTTCCAAACCAGATAATGTAACTTGTTCATGGTAGCACATGTTGAAACTGGGAAGACAGGAACCTGGAATTAGAGAACATTCTTAAAAGTTGAAGCAGCCTCATACAAGAGTTTCAGTTCTATGTTTACAACAGTGAAAGTTGTGTTATTGGAGTTTTGAAAGGTGTTATTTTAATTCTCAGTCTTTTCTTTGGTTTGTTTTGAATAAGGTTGTAGTTCCGTCTCTTCTACTACTTGTTTCATGAAGGCTTCACCTAAAAGGTTTCATATAAAAGGTGATTTCCAAGACCAAAACCAGGAAAACATGTAGGACAGTGAAGGCAACCCTACCAGCAATCAGGAAACTTTTGTTTCTCAGGTGCTTTCTCTTAGTTGTGATGGAGGCGAAATAGCAAACTATAACCATGATTCCTACTGCAATGAATGAAATCATGATTGTAATGCCTGTTTGTTATGCTGAATCAATCACTCCATGCACTTAATCTGCCTTAAGTTATTTATGTTAACTTGTGCAGATTGTGTGTATGGCTGAGGGCCATATATACTCAGCTGCTATGAAGTTACTGAACTAAGGTTTGTGCAGTCAAGAACTATCTTCTTATGTCATTGATAGATTATTCAACCTAATCCTTTTGAAAGATGAGGATAGAAAAATGATAATGAAGACGGATGTAGTCCTCCCAGGATATTATAAAGGTGGAATCTAAACTAGTAAAGGGTTTATCATAATACAGTTACAGAAAATGATTATAAGACACAAAGACTAAAATAAAGCAGCTAAAACCATGCAAAGCAGAAGTATAATTGTTGGTGAGAAAACAGTTTCATATCTATAGAAAAATAATTTCAGGAAATGATTGCCACATGTGATGTTATTTAGATGAACATTTTCTTAGTAAATCAAGATTTTGCTCATCTCTGAGTTTTCCTTAGCAGAATAAGATCGTAAAATACAACTGAATAAATCCCCCAAATTTGTTGTTCTTATTTTAATGCCTCCAGGTAGTGCATTAACATGTCATCCATTCCTGGGTGAAGTAATTCAGATGTCAGTAACGTGGCTATTTCCAGACCCTGTGTTGGTTGAAAAGGAAGTCAAGATTTATCTGTCTGTCAAGATGATTTTTTGAATATAATGTGTAAAAGGAGCTGTGGTGAGACTGGTCCCTGTGTGATGCATTCAGTCTCTTCCCATGCTTGAGACTTATCATCTGTTTTCTGCCTACAGCTTCAGAGAGAGAAAAGGGGGTGATAAGCCAAGCAAATTACCCTTTGGAAAATTATATACTGAAGGAAGGAAAAGCACAAGAGCAAAACATAGCTCTTGGTGGTTTACACTTCTGATGAAGGGTGCTGTTAGAAAATACATTTGACTCCACTGGTAAGATTCATTGACAGGAGTCAAGAGTAACAAGGACAGTGAATAGAGAAAATATTCTCTGAAAAATCTATGAAAGTGTGAAGAATCTCTTTTCTTCAAACTTCAAAAGAAGCAGAAGGTTTTATATTTAACATCACTTTCATACTACAAGACCGTATGGAGGAAATAAGATAAAAATCAGCTGATATCTTTCAATAGTGCATGTCCAGCTTGGGAGTGTTATAGTCATTTGTCTGATTCTGTCACTTCTTAATACTAACGATGTTTATTGACAGTCATGCATTCATGTCTCATTTGAGTGTTGGGTGCTTCCTTTGGTATCATATTTATCAAGCAGCTGCATATTTAGAATTAAAAATAAGTTTCTGTCTGTACACGACTGAGCATTATATGTAAAAGGAAGGCATAGGTGAATGAAGTAACCTGTCCATGATTGCAACCAGTGCACTTGGGAATTCAAAATATAGCAGCCCTTATTCATGTTGTGACATCTTCACTGGCTATCCACAGATCAGCAAGAGAAGGAAGAAAAAAGGCCCCCTTTCTAGCGCGCATTCTCTCAAAAGCATTGTTTGCTGAATAGTAATGTTTAATAACAATAGAATGTAGTAGGTTTTAGTGTACTGTGGTGGGTTGACCTTGCCTGGCTGCTGGACCCTCACCCAGCTGCGGTCTCATTCTCCTCCTTAAGAGTATAGGGGAAGAAAGTAAGATGGAAAAGCTCTTGGGTTGAGATAAAGACAGGGAGATTGCTTATCAGTTGCCATCACGGGCAAAACAGACTTGACTTGAAAATTAATTTAATCTATTGCCTATTAAAATGCAGTTGGATGGTTAGAAACAAAGACAGAACCTAAAATGCCTTGCCCCCCTCCCTGCCCCTTCTTCCTAGGCTCAACTTCACTCCTTCATTCCCAACTCCTCCACCTCCTCCCAACACAAGTGGCACAGGGGTGTGAGGAACTGAGGGTTGTGGGGTCTCCACCTTCAGCAAACTCTATCGTTTGTATATCATCTCATAAAACTCCTTCCCTGTTGTTCCCTATTGTGTACTTCTACTTCACTGTCGAGTGTTTTATTTCTTACATGCAAACAGGTAGAGGAAAAACATGTAATGTTTTAAAATAATCAGAATATCAAAACGAAACCGAAGGTACACTACAATGTAAATAGCAAGCGCTCTGAAAGCTACTGATGTAGACCAAGCTTGGCATATTTTGCTCTGCAGACATAATAAATAGAAAAATACACGAGTAAAGGTCTGACCTTGCTGAAGCAAATGGCAGACACTCTGATTTAAGTGGAGCCGAGTTTTCACACATTATTATTCTATAGCAAACTTTTATCATCAGAGTGGTTTTATCAATGTGGTTTGTGTGCATGTATGCATATTTATGATTTTCTCAAGTGATTCTGACTTAAACGCATACCAGCTCAGCCCTGTGGGTTTTGGTCATTGACCTCAATAGATCAGTTATATTTCTGACATGAAAATTCTTGTTGGAATTGTGAAACAGCTTAGGCTAGCAACTTCGTAATAGCTATTATTCTCAGATAATAGTATTTCTAAACTGAAAATATTGTTGCAAAACCCCTATTGTGTGCTCTCATATTTAGCTCTTGAAACAGCTTGTGTTGATTCTGATATTGGAAATACCCATTTTAAGTTGCAGAACTGCCAAATGGATGTAAAACTGCAGGACTTACGTAATGTGTGTAATTGGTAGGCCACTGTTGTGTAGTTCCAGTTTTGTTTAGTGTAATCTTTTAAACCATCTTTGTCATACTGTGTCATTTATCCTGAAGGGTTTAGAATCTAAAATTGAAACTATTTACACTCATGATTTATCTTAGCTGAAATGCAGCAGTCTCTGGGTAAATTGTTAACAGCGATATAACAATACTACATTTTTTCAGATAAGAAGTAGTAATGTATCCAGCCAAAACTGCAGGGGAGCTCAGAACCATTGGCATGTTAGCCAAAGCTGTAAAATAATAAAGTGAGGAAGGTTAATACTATTTTTTTTTTTTATAAGAATACCATCATGACATTCTTAACAGACCTGTTGTTGCTAGCGGAAAAGTGTATCAAGCCAAGAATGCAGTACATATGAATACCCTCATCTCTGCATACATTGAGATATTGAGATTTGACTCAATGGGTAGAATACCACCAGGGTAATTATTTCACACGTTCCTCGCACCATATAAACTTAAGATGTGTTTTGTTTTCCATCTAAGTAATGCAACTACTGCTTTGTTTCAGAGGGTTGACATAATTGCAGGACAAGAAAGTAGTAGTCCAAGAGATAGCATTTTGTTAATGTATTTAAACTGATTGTAGGATTGGCCCACTGATTATTTTTTTATAGAAAAAATGCAGCCAATATGTGATTTCTCAAAAAAATAAGAAAAAAACTCCCCAAACCTTATTGGAAGTATTTTCCAGTCTTGCCATGCTTTGCCTCTCTTTGACTAAGCATTTGGTATCCTTTATAAGATGTTGGATTCAGTATAGTTTCACTTCTGATAATTACTACCAACCTCCTTAACCAATGTGAAGAGTGCCTTCCTTCCCCCCTCCCTCTGTTCTTGTGACGAGACTAACCTCCGCTGTGCAGGGGTTGGTGGCATTTGCATGTGGAAATGCACTAATATGGATGTTTTTCTTTGTGTGTGCATCCTTGCAGTGTTGTATACCAGGATGGATTTTATGGTGCAGACATTTATGTAAGTATTCATTGATGTGCATGCTGTCCTTGTACATTACCAGAGTCATTCTTTTTACAAGTTTGCTGCCTAGCTTGACTCTGTTTTGTCTATTTACCATCCCTTGCCTGTCAGAAAGAATTGAGAAGAATATCTCTCACATTGGAAGACCTTTCTGTTCATTACATCTATCATTGTTCAGTGGAGCTGAATTAACTCTTCAAGCAAATGCTGAATGAATGCAAAAAGATGTGAAAAATGTCTATGCATATGTGGAGGGGTGTCTCCCTTCAAAATTGAAGTTCAAAGAAAAAATAAAAAGAAAGCAAGAACATTCTTCTTCAATCCCCAAAAGCTTGTTTTGAAAAAATCAAGACAAGCTTAGTATTACTAATACCAGAAGTAGGAAAATACTTTATGGAGAGATACAGATTTCCCAAATTCAGGCAACATTGGGTACACGTAAGTGCCACGGTGATAGGAGAGCTTCATTACATTGTAAGTTTAAGATATGGCTATCTATTGTCTGTAATCTGAGTAGACTTCTATCTGCTCTTTTAAAATCCACTTATTTCAATTTAAATGAAATGAGCAGAGACTGCTTATGATATAAGAAGTGGTTATATTTGTTAGTAAGAATTTATAGCCCTGGATCCATCATTACCTACTTCACCTCACTGGTCACCAATTTCCTTTCAAATAATATTTTTTTAAGTTTCTTGCCAATACTGAAGTTTTTACCTTGAATGTATACGAAGAGGCTACTTACGTCTAAGTATGCAAGAAGTTTTGGGTGGTTGAGGCTGAATTTCACTCTTCTGAAATAGTTACTTCTTATACCCTATGTGTAGATGTAAAATATTTTACTGATATTCCAGTAATCTTTCACATTTTGATAAAGCAATCTGGTCCTAATTTACAGGTATCTTCTCTATTTCACTAGACAACTTTCTCTAGCCTACTTGTACGTCTGTTGTACTGTCTCTTTTGAGATACAAAAAGATGGATGAGTTGAAATTGGTATGAGTATTAAAAATTCAATAGGTAGTGCTAGAAAACATTCCTTGTATTCATTATCAGCAATCTTTTAGAACTATGTCCAAGGGAACAGATTTTTTTAAAAATAAGTTTTATATAAAGAAGGAAAATAATTTGAATTTATGGATGAAGTAGGTTTTGTTTTCCAGATGGAGATAGAAAGAAGCTGATACTTATCTGAAAATTAATTTGTGTAGATTAAAAATAAAAAATTTAAAATAAATTAGCATGGGTTAAAATTCTCTCCCTATGTACTTATGTACTTAGTGATGTTATCAGTAACATATTGTTTACAACACATGAGAATCACCCAAAGGCTTACTCAAGTGTAGTATGCTGCTCTAATCTCACCTAAACACATTGCTGCTGAATTTTTGAGCTATACAGGATAGATGGTACAGCGTGGAATTTCTTCAAGTGTGGGTTCCAATTTTCATATTTCTTCAAACTGTCAAAAGAACATGACATCCATTTTGCGCAGTTTACCAACCTGAAAATTTGATAGGCAACAAAATATCTTTCTCAGGATTGCTTAATGTGATAGTAGAGGTGCGAACTAAATGTTAATGTAACAGTTCGTAATTTTGGAACCCACTGCTGCTGAAAAACAGGAATATCTCCTTTGGTGATTGACAATATTATTTTTAGGTGGCCTTACACCCTCTCGCAGACTTGAACATTTTGTTCCCAATCGGGAACTGATTTCAGTGAGCAAGATACGAAGAAATTACTGATTTCTAGTATAGCCTTAGTTTTGTTGTTTGGAATAGTCATGTGCATTAGGAAGTGGAATAACTATACTGGTGCATTGGTTTTCACTCAGTTGCAGCCTTGTATTTCTGATTGCATTTCTTAGTTCCCTTAATGCAGCAGAATGTTTACCTTTACAGCAGTTGACAGAATTCAAACACTCTTCTGGAACTTCATTTGATTTTTTAATTTTTTTTATCATGTACAAAGCTTCTTATTTTATTATTCATTTTTCTTCACATTTGTTCTTTCTTGCATATAAAACATTTATATGCAAGGGGACGGAGAGAGAGATAGAGAGATAGAGAGAACTGGCATAAATCTGGCATAATATTCACTGGCACAGGCTGCCCAGAGTGGTGGTGGAGTCTCCCACTCTGGAGACATTCAAAACCCGCCTGGACGCTGTCCTGTGTAACGTGCTGTAGGTGACCCTGCTCTGGCAGGAGGGTTGGACTAGATGATCTCCAGAGGTCCCTTCCAACCCTAACAATTCTGTGAATTCTGTGAAATCAAAAGAAACCTTACAATTCACAGTGCATTAGTTCTTAGTGTATTAGTTTGCGGTGGACCAAGTTATTTATTAAATCCCAATTGATTATGACATAGTTCTACTTAGGCTTTCGTTTTAAGTGCAGAGCTGAAGCTTTGTGAAAGAACAAATGCTTTGTGAAAAAAAAAAAAAGGAGAAAAAAAATTAAACAATATAGGTTTTAATAGTAGATTGGTGAGAAGGGAACCTTAAAAATACCACATAAGGCAAAACCAAAGGAACTGAAAAGCCAGACCAAAAATATGCATTAACAAGTATATCAGAGTGGGTTTTATTCTGATATGATTACATAGATTATCAACAGGAATATGTACCATGCTAGTCTTTCCATGACTAGCTATCAATGTAGATGGCTAGATTTTGTGGAAGGGAAGGAGGGAAGACACAGAAAGATACTGGTTGGGTGAAAACTGCAGAGTGAACCAAGAACAGCAAATAGCCAGAGTTGCTTAATACTAATCAGAGGAATAGAAGAGAATAGGAATATAAAAATAGGTGGAAAGTACAGTCTAAAATGAAAAATCAACAGCCATGATTCCAGATGTAATGTAATATATTCTATATTTCATATAATTCTATATGGAATTTAATAATGCTTCTGAAATAGCTAAGCTATTGAATTCCTTTTTAAATGTGCCTTTGAGTAGGAAAAATAAAGGAGATGATTAGGAAGTAAGGAAGACCTTTTAAAATTAAGTATTGATTCACTAAGAGAAAAAGTCATTAAAAGAGAATTAAGGTTGCCTGCCAGCAAATCTAGAAGTTCCTAGATGAAGATTGACACCTGTGAAAATAAGAAAATACACTCCACAAAATGAAGCAAAAATAGTAACAGACACAGAAGTATGCAGGTAGAATAATAGCTCTTGACTATTGCTCTGCTTTATCTTAAATCTGTTACTTTTTACCATCATCATAAACAATGTTTTCAGAACATGTCGGTCTTCAGTTCACACCTAAAATGTGGGAAGGCTAAGAAATATGAGAAACTTTCAAACTCTGCCATCAGCAGGTTCAGAAGGCCCTTGGGAATATGGTTTAACCATGTAGATTGGTCAGTCTTATTGTTCACAGCAAGACTTTCTAACCCATTCTCAGGATTCTGGACCTGTGATACTGCAACTGGTGAGAGTCCACAACAACATATAAGTACGTAGGTTTAAGATTTTTTTTTCAAGCTACCAATCAAGAATAAGAATGCTTTTGTGATCAGGGGTATGGAACAAGATTATCAATAGCTACCTCCATTACCTTTAGCTCAAAGGTAGGATGGTATTGAGGATGGAGCGTGTATTTACTTCCCAAGGAAAAAGCAGGTATAATTATCTAAGCAGCATTCCCTTGATAATAGGTAGAAGTCCATCGATGCAATCAGATACCCTGGAAGGCGCTGTTCTAATGTGAAAAGCAAGGACATGCAATTAGCACTGAAGTCTTTCTTTTAAGTACCAAAGATTTTTGTGTTTTGTAAATGGAAGGATGTGCCATTTCCTGTGATTCACAGGAACAGAATGAGAAGTGGAGAAATGACTTTTTCCAAGGGAAAACGAATCTCCAGGGAGCAGTGGGTTGTTCTTCCTAGTGGTCTATGTGCTGGAACACTCCACGATACCTTTTTAAAAGTTTTGAGATGTAGTGATTAAATGTCTTTTCACCTCTCTGATCTTTATTTGTGATATAAATGGTGCATTCAAAAAATGTTAGATCAGTCTTTGTGATTGTTTTGTAGGAATTAATACAGGTGGTGTCAGGTTGGATATATTAGCAAGAGCTTCTCTGGGGTAACAGCTACCTCTGAGAACACAACACAGAAATAACACGAACCTTTTACATGGGCCTGTTCCAGAAGTTGAGCCAGCATGAAGAGGTGTTGGGTATTTTATTTTTAATTCTCCTAGTCAAAGTTTTACTCCGTGAGCAGCACAAATACTGTTTAAAACTCATATAAGTGGAGGAAGAGTAAATGACTACTTCTACTTTCTATATTCTGCAGGGCCGGGTATAATTCAGGTATTTTTAATCCCATTCCTCTATTTGTAGCCACTAAGGTAGGTATAATTCTCAACACTAGAAAAGTTTTTGAGCCTTGATTAATTTATGTTCACAGAATACTTTGAGATCCTGGAGTGAAAGGAAGCATAGGAAGTAAAAATGGAGGAAAAATAATTCTCAATATTTACATAGAATATGAAATATGTTATTAATAGGGAAAATAACGAAAAAAAGCGATTGTTTAGTTTCTCTGTATATACAATAATCACTGTCAGTACATCTGAGATTAAGACAAAAAAGTAACTTAGGTATTTTAGGAGGAGGTGAACATATGTGGGTTTGTACTCTATAGATGTGTGTTTGTACAACTCATTTTCGTGGAAATTCTTACTACAGATATACAGAGTTCATTTAAAAATTCAAACGCATTTGATTTTCTGTTCATTTCCATTTAATCGTATCTTATCTAAAAATTCTGTGATTTCTTTCTAAAATTAAAGATTAAGATTTGTCTATAACAATGGGCCACTGATCTGTGATGGATCCCGCTGCTCTTTTTCAATTTGCCTGAGCCACAGAGATGTATAAAACATTGAAAGGAAAATTGTAATGTGTGGCTTTGGGGAATTGGTCTAAATTCCTTCCTTACATCTTTCTTTCCATCCTTCTTTCCTGACTCATTCAAATCATTACATTTCTGTTTCTTTATAGAGCAGTATTGCAAGAGCCTGTGTATGGCAATAAGTTACCACAGGTATGACATATTGTCTGATGGAAAAAACTCATTATGCTGAATGTAGACTCTTGTAAAATCATACTAATAAGTAATTACGTGAGAAAACAGATTCTCTGTGTATAAATCATAAGAATAGCCTACCAGTTGCATTTTATTTTCCATACTCTATCACAAAATCACAGATATTCTTCATATCCCATGAAATACAGTAGTCACTGTTGTGCGTCCTGTTCAGTATTTTATGCCAGTGAGATATATCTCTATATTTACACTGCGAATGTATTGACTCTGTACTTAATTTTTTAAGACAACGTAAGCTGCTGTAGCATTGTGTTATCATTGTTTTGGAAGTGGCAAATATGGAAGCACAGATAAGGCAGTAGGTATTTTTCATTATTTTGGCTGAATTTATTATTTCAGATGAATTTTCAAAATAAAAATTTACAGTGTAACAGTCAGGTACTTTCAGTTTCAATGTACAGAGTGAGGGGGGAAAAAAGCATTCTTGAAACATTTCCAAAACATAGGAACTGAAAATTGTTATCTATTATTATTTAACTACTACATAATTTTTGTTCTAAATATTTTATTTTGCAATATATTCTAATGTATGAAGATAAATATTTAATATATTACTCGAGAGATGTATATGTAGTGAATATTACTTGTGTATTCTTCATCTAAGATATCAGCCAAGTTCAAAATTAGAGAAAAATTATAAAGTAGAACTTGTCACAGAAGTTTAGGGTTCAGGGGTTTGAATCAGATTCTCATCCTGATTCCCAATATAAAGTGTACCTTCAAGTCTTTTGTTGCTGCAATGATAAATCATCTGAAGTAATTGCAGTGAAACAATAGAAAACAGTACCGCACCAAAACTGCAGAACACAAACCCCATAAAAATAATTTGCTTAAGGATGTTTTTATGTGTAGTTATATGATAGCTTATATTAAAAATAAGAATTCATGACATGGGCTGGTAGGGAATTAGTATTTTTCTGATAACCAAATGCATCCTGCATTTTAGTTCTCCAAAGAATTCAGGCAAATTCAGTAACTTGGACCTCTTTTTATTTTTGTTGCTTTAGGCACAGTCTTTCCAGGATGCTCACAAATGTCATACTGATTGTTGAACCCAAAGCATCTTAATAAAGTTCAGAGTTGAGCTTCATTTTTCAGCAGCGATTCATTGATGAAAGCAAATCAAAATGTAAGCATAAAAGGAATGTAACTCTTGTATTAAGGGAGCAAGAAAGGGTCTGTCTTCACAGACTGACCAACTTTCAGTGATAGTTAAATAAAGGAAAGAAAAACAATCCTCACAGAGCCTACGATCCGCAGATTTAAGACCAGCCGGTATGAGAACAACCTGTTTCATTTTTGTCTGATTAAGCACAGTGAAACATTGATACTTTTCACGGTGGCCCATTCTTAATTCTGTCCCGCGGTGGGAGTCATTATGTGCATAGTTGGATTGAAATGAAGTGGCTCTCATGTTTAAATACGGCGTTTTAGAAACGGACTACAGGACAGGCGAAGGAGTCATACGTGTGGTGAACAGACTCATGCCATACTGCAGAATGGCTGGCAGTCTGCCACGCGTTTTCAGGACTGGATCATGACAACAAGTTTAATATCTTCTTTATATTTTTACCATTTCTACCCCCACTCAGCACTCAGGGAAAAAAAGAAAAGAAAAAAAAAAAGCTGCTATATTTAGCACTCAAAACCAGGAGGGGAGAACAGATAAATTTGTATAGTCTCTCACCTTTCTGCTTGTGGCAGAAGCCAGACCAAGTGTGCAGCTTGCATTATCATCTCTCAGCTTCGCTGTTTACTGGCTCAGTTTGCACTTGGTGACATTATTTGACATCCGACTGCCTGTATGCACATACCTGCACGCAATATGTGCCTAGGATACATTTTTGACAGTAATAGCCTTCTATTGGTTTATAAAAATCAAATGATCTGAAATGAGAAAGTATTTCGTCTCAGTGGTTCTGTGCTAGGAGAGAGAAGCAGCTTGCTGCCAAAGAGCAAGCATTCAGAGTACTTTGAGCCCCCCTGTGTTGTCCCAGGGGTTGTGTGACACAATTGCTGCTGGCAGGGAGCTGACCAGGAGCGGGGAGGTAAATGTATTATTCTCTGTGTGAGCGCTTGCAAAAATCAGAAAGAATGTTCTTCAAGTAAGTTGACAATTGAAAGCCAGGAGTTTCTAATGAGCTGTCAGAATATGTAAAACATATGTTTATTCTTAGGGTGATGCGGCGTTATCAGCTGAATGATTGATTCCTGAAACCAACCTGGTGCAAATCTTCAAACCAACAAAGGTTTACACACGTTAGGGATGAAAGCAATTCTGCTGAGCAGTAGAAGGGGAAATAGCTTGTAAAAGTAGTTGAAATTGCTTTTCTGAAAAGAGTGAACTTTTATTTGTAAAATCAAAATAGATGCCCCGCGAAAGTTCATGTAGTAAATATGTAGTACTGTTACAGTAAAGGTTGACACATCATAGCCTATACTTCATGTTCAGCATAATATCTTGTGTGAAAGCAGCCTTCCAAAAAGAAAAACAAACAAACAAAACCCAAAGAAAAAGATCAATCCATTAAAGCAAACGTGAGCAAAAGAGTGAAATTTATTCAAAGCTGAGTGATGTGATACTTTCTTATTCAACTCTTTGTTAAGGTGGGGGAAGGTGGGAAAGGAAATTCAAAAGTCCCCTGTCCCAGAGGATTGTGGTGTGGTGAATTCTAATTGGGACATAAATCGTGTTTGTGTTATCTGTGGAGACTGGCCTGTGTTTGTTAATTGGCATGCTGAGATCATTTTGAAATGGTTGATATAACACCGTGGTCCATTGAACAGGAAGCTCTGCTGTTTTCACAGTTTGATAATCAATGCATCACTGCACACAATTCCTTTCAAATGTGTGTTTGTTTGTCCTGTTTGCTTAATTGAACAGCTGCAATTACTGTTACATACTACTGAATGTTAATTCATGGAAGAAGAGAATTTTGCTTCTTCATTATAATTTTATGTATAAATTGGAAGCGTATGTATCATTAAGTGTTAACTGAGTGCACAAATTCATAGGCTTAATCAACCAGACATGATAAATCATATTTTGTACAAAAACGAATTGATTATTAGCTGAGTTTTTCTTTTAAGTTTGGCATTGCTTTATTAATATACATACACCTCATTCGTAAGAACAATTGCTACTTGAAAACTTGTGGAAGAATACAGTATTGTCTTGTAAAAAAACCCTATGTTGATGAATATAGTTCATTGCTTTCTCCTGATCTCTGGGACAAATCTTAACAAGTACAAGTTTGTGGTGCTATGTTTTGCTTAACGATTCTCTGCAATATTTCCTATGCATTTAACCCCTTAACTGGTCTTCCGGCATGACAGTACTCTTTCAGGTGTTGCTAAATTTTGCAAAATGTTTTTTAAGGTGCTGTAGCAATCCAGTTAGAGCGTGAGTTTGTGTTTCAGGGTGGTTATGCTGCCTACCGGTATGCCCAGCCTGCCACTGCCACTGCAGCTGCCTACAGTGACAGGTAAGACCTCATTTACTGCTAATAAATATTTGACCAGTGGAAGTTGAAGATGGTTCTATCAATTTGCCTTGTTGAAGTCTCATAACTGTCTTGTTGCTCTGCAGATAATTGTGATATCTAAAGCAGACTGTTTTATTATAATCCATGAATAGCAATAAATTGAGAGATTTTAGGCCTTAATTGAGAATCAGGCGTGAGATGTGCACATTCCCAAGCTGTAGATCATCCAGTTAATGCCTGTGACCCTTGAACAATGTAGATAAATATATGTACAGCTTCATGATGATCTGCTACTAAAGATCATTATTCGTCTTAGGAGTATTATTTCAGTTGATTTAGAACCTGAACCTATTGAGTGCCCTCAATTCTCATTGACATTGTTTTAGTCTGTGGAAATTGAGAATGAATTGTTTCTAAGCTTGAACTATCCAAGGCAAAACAATATTTTTTCCATTTGCTTTCTTTCCAGGCATTTGATTTTTTTTGAAACACTGAGAAAAAAAAACAGTTATTCTTCTTTTGCTCTGTGTTTTTATCCTCAAAATGTAAACTACTTTTGATAGAAATAATACCAGGAATAACAGATAACTAAAATCTGTGTAAGAGAAACATGCAAAGACTTAACTTCTATAAACTGAAAGCAATGTCACATGAATTAACTTGTCCTCTTGTGAGATGAAAATTGGGACCCCTTTGAAGTCAATGTCTAAATTGCTATTGACTTCAGTAGGGATAGGATTTTGTCAAATTGCATAAAATTAAGTCTTTGCAGTGTGTGGACATGATTTTGTAATGAAAAGAAAGAATATCCTATGTTTTCTTCATAAATGGTACCCTTAAAATCTATGCTGTCTTTAACATTTTTCAAGTACTTGAAGAGTGTGCAGTCATAAAGGGAGGATGTGCATTGGGAAAGACAGATACATGCATATATTTTGCTTCATGATAGCAGCGAGAAGTAAGGTCACACTTCTCAGTTCCTGATATAAGAAAATTTTCCCTTGGAATCATGGAGATAATTTCTTAAATCTTGAATATGTATTGAAAAATTTCTGTAGATGCTAAATTAGACAGTTTTAAATGTTTCTGTTTCTTAAAGAAATCAGTAGATTAAGAAATTTCAGTGAACTATTTCTTAGATTTAAGTGCTGTTCATGGATTCTGTATTTTTAGAACAAAGTACCATGGTATGAATGTTACAATGCTATGCATGCATATTTGCCTTTCAAGTGCTTATTCTGGGTAATGAAGATGTATTTTTTAAAGTTATGTGAATAAAATAATTTGCATGTATGGCTGAGGCATGCTGTGTCAGACAGGTAAGCAAGTTACTTTCTATTAATTTTGGGTCAGTAATATCAACTAGATATGTTCGCGATGCACTATTTCTACTTAGGGTAACCTACGAAGGTGAAGTGCTACTCAGTAGTTTCATTTCATTTCCACAAAGGTGTGTTAGCATGTCGCAGCTCTAGTATTTTTCTGTGAGCTTATAATACAAAACAATTCCTGCTTCTAAAAACTTACTAAACCGAAAGGACAAAATTATAAATAACCTCCTGTGGTTAGTCATTTTTGCCGGATATCATTCAGGTGTCCCTGGATCATTTTATAGGCTGTTTATTCCCATAAAGAAATGAATTTCTGAAAACCTATACATTACCTAGAGAAACTGAACACTATCAAGATGACTTTTAAATGCTTTAATTATGAATTAATGAACCTTCTCATAAAACAAATCAAATGCTGTAAGATAAACCATCAGTTGGTCGCATGTTCTGCTATGGGTAGAGAGTCAACATCACTAAGAGTTATGCTGACAAAAAAAGTCAAGGATTTGTCTAAGAAGATAGTGTTCTTAAATGCTGTAAAGGAAGCTTGAGATGGCATCAGTAGTAATGCAGTTGTTACAACCCTTAATTATTTTTTTTTAAAAAACCTCTAATTTTCAGATACACTTTGTCTATAATTAGAATTGTAATAACCTGTCTTTGCTTGCATAATTTTAAATATCTTAAATGAATTTTATATCTTTTGGGTTTTTTTTAATTTAACTTCTCTTTTTAAATGTGGTTAACCCTCATCTTCAATCTGCTTCCCCCAAATGAATATGTTTTCTAGTCTTAATTACAAATATTGTAACGGAATTTCTTTATGGCAGAATCCTAAAACTAGCATAGAGAACAAAACAAATAACAATCTGCTCAAACGTTTCTTTGCATATGGGAAACTATGTGCAAACAGGGATACCTCTGATTACTCATAACGACATTTTGCTTAATTTGATTAACTTTTCATTCATTTTGAACTGAATTTAATTTAGCAACTTTTGTGAGTTATTAATATTGAAGGTGCTGAAATATAGTTTAGTACAACTGCTTGAATCTTTTCTTCTCGATGTAGTAATCATCCGCTGTCCTCTGACAATATTGAAGATTCTGCATCTCCTTATACACTACTCTTATTTACTGTTGATTTCAGCCCCTATTTAATTTAATTACACATGAAATATATTTACTGTTAATGTCCAAATAATGCCCAGAAAAATGAAGTGAGGCCCAGTGAGTATGTAGTATTGAAGCAGTGACATATCGTGGAGATACTACTTCATATTATTTTAAAAAAATAAAAAAACCTATTTTTTTTTATCACAGCTCATATACATAATGAATAGCAACATTCCATATTTGACATGCTTCTTAAGTCAGGAGATGGAAAGAGGAAATCTTTAGATTGGAGACGTGTTTTGGTAAATTAAAAATAAAGGTTAACAGAAAGATTTGGGACTCTGGAATCAATACACCAAGTCGATGGATAACGATCACTGTAAGAGAGCTCTGTTGTGAAGAAATGTAATGGTATCCTTGTTTGTCACAGCTGGAAATACTGCTGGAAATAGGCAAAGAACAGATATATAGGGGAGAATCAGGTGGCAAGGAAATCTCATGAAACAAATCAACAGAAACCCCCAAATATTTGTTAAGACAACTCATTTACTCCTAAAACCAATTTCACAACAGAAGTAGACCTGGCAGAGTTCCCCAATAATTTCTTAGAATTGTAAAACAAAAGAAACAAACAAATAGGAACATTTAATTTATGAAGCAATATAATCACTGAATACAACTGCAAAAAAAAAAAAATTAGCATTGGATTTTTATACTGTGTGATCTATCATCATACTAAATTGCACTTTCAGATTTGAAGCTCTTTGCAGAGGTGGATCAAAACATCATATTTGTCTTTCCAACATTTAAAATATTTCTGATAAATTTTCCAATTCCTGTAATTGATAAATGGGGACCTACTGGTCTATATGTGGTCTTCACCACTCTGGAGCTTTGCCTGCCAAACTCTTTAAACTGAGAGTGTTTGGAAAAATAATAGTGAGGATGTGCAAAAGACACTAAATCAGATGTCAATAAAATGTCCGTACAGCTTTTCTTCAGCTTTCATGTAATATTTTAAAAAAATAATAAAAACATAGTTGTTAGATTTCTGTCCAAGGCTGAAGTAAGAGAAACTAGCAAAGTCATCAAGTTTTATATTTATGAGGTAGAACAAGTTAAAGCATGGCAGTGGGGCGGATTGTCATTTTGTCATTGCATGTTCACTTGATGTTGCTAGTATGTCTGTAATGCTGTATTGGATTTGACAGATACATCACATAGCTCAGTGAATGGCTTGCTTGAATTAAGCCTATGGGCAGACTTATTCACATTGATTGGCTATTGGTTTTGTGTTTTATGATTTGATTATTGCATCTTCGATCGGAATAAGAAAAATGTTCCTTTCTTGCATATTAACTTTGTCAGCAATATTTTTGAAAGTGCATATGGTAGTATAATAAACCAACACCCCGCTAATAGTAAACTAATAGTAAACTGCCTTGTCCGAAAGGCAGTCATTTCACTTGTACTGCTTGCTAGCCCTCTTATACTTAGTAATGATAATTATGTGTGTTTATATATGTATGATTGTGTACTCATATATATACACACATTCCCCATCCATCACCCACCCACAAACACGCGCACACGCACTTTCACACACGCGTGCACGCGCACACACATACATATGTACAGAGGTATTTTGCTCTGAAAAACTCCATTTTTTCTAAGACAGTGTCAAATTTAAATCTCACTACAAACAATGGGAAGGTTGCCATTGACTTCTTTGTTGTCTGGATTAGATTCCTCATCACTGGAAGCTGAACTCTGGTTTGGGGGTTTTTTTCCCCGCTAATCTTTTTTAAAAGCAAATGAAGCATATTCCAAAATATTTTGTACGTAACACTTTGCAGTATAAAATATTTAATTTTCTTTCATTATCAGTTTGTGTTACATGTTCTGTGGTCATACATAGGATTTTGTATGAAATTTGAGATGGGAGATTATTTTGTCATATGGAAGTTCTTTATCTTCCAGATCTGAAATCTTACTCCTGTTAAAATCCTGATATTCTCATAGTTTACATTTTTAACATGCCTATGTGGAATAATCATTTTTGTCAAAGTATTAGGGTCTACAGAGATGTAATGTAATATATTTTCTAGTTCTCTTTGGGCAAGTAGTTGAGAGTAGTAATACTTGATATTTGTGGTCAGATTATCCTAAAATAGAATAGGTACAGATTTGATTTAATTGGAAACACGCTCATTAAGGAATGAAAAATCAAAATGAACAATAAGAACACACAAACTATAAAATGTGAGCTTCTGTAGATGGAGGTGATTTTTTTGTATATTGTAGACTTTAAGATTTTCTATTTTATGAATCAACCATGAAAACCACTATAGTTTTATTCAAATTATTTTCTCTTATTGAGGATCTTACTACTGATATATACTAAAAATTAAGGGGTTTGAGAGCATATAAAATATAATAGCATCTTCAGTCAGAATTTAATTTTCCATTAAATAATTTTATAGAAGGATAAATATCTTAAAATGTAGTACTTCATTCATTTTGTTATTATATTTCCTAAGATTTTGGAAAAAGAGCTTCTACACACGGTTTTAACTTCTAGAGTGATCAGGTTGGAAGAGGAAAAAGAATAGAATATAACAATAGCTTTACTCTTATACTCCCAACTGGAACCTTCAGACCTCTTTGAATGTTGCTATACAAGTTGAATCTCAAGAAATGGATACGTTTGGGGCACAAGATGATACATATGCAGGAATTGCATAGCCCATATCCTGAGCTACACAAATTTTGAGAATGAAAAGGATCAGTTAGCATCTTGACTAGGTACAAAGGGCGGGTTTAGCTATTGTAACAGCAGTAATATAGCATATATTTAACACTTTTTTTCTTTGAACACTTAGATTTGATGTGGTGATGTTTGATTGGTCTAGTTTTTTCTGCATATCCTGTATGGTAGCTAAACCTTGTTTGTTCCCTAGTATTGCAAATAAAGATCAATTCATTCACTTTGCTGTTACAGAGAGGTAATGGGCTTGGGCATCTACCTGTTAGGCTTGTATGTCTTTAAATGTCTATTTGATCTGTGGCAAACTAAAGGATCACTGGCATCATGTTAATATTTCATAATCCATATTCATCACTCAGATCTCAGTTTTGGAAATGACTGGAGTATATGACTCGTTATAGCCATAACTACTTTTTAGTGAAGGAATTAGAAAGTAAAAGTGGATGATTATGAATAAAGAGAATGTAGTAGAAAAAAAAGAATCAAAGAGTTTAAAACACTATGGACAGAGAGTTTCATGTACAGCAATTTGAAAGGAATTTCCTGAAATAGAATTGTATTGCACAGAGTAATTTCTAATGATTGAAACATGGTTCATTCTAAAATATTGTAGATATACCGCTTTTTTGGGGAGGTACAGGGAGTCATATTAATGTAGGAAAACATGGCAAACAATTACATTTCATAAAAATATAATCTCCTACCAAGTCTAGAAAGCTACTTTATATACTTTGATGTTTTAATACATTCCTTTAATATTTGGTAGAATTAACGTGTTTTCTGATACTTTGAAGGCTTGATTCAGTGTGTAATATCAGTATTCATGCAACTATTAAAACTCCTCCACTAGTTCAAATCTGAGGTTATACAGTAGTGAAAAAGCTTAGGGTTCCTGGCCCAGAATGATGGTAAACACTGATTATGAAACCTTTATCATGTCAGAGCTTGTATTCTTCATACCCTGCTTGTGCTTCTTTCCTGTACTTTCCATTCTCCTTGACTGTAATATCAAGGGATATTTTAAGAATCCCCACAGACAAGGAAAGGCTTGGCTATTACTGTAAAATTTGGCTTGGCATCCATGCTGGAAATCATGAAAAAAGAAGTTGAGAGAGAAGGTAGAGGAACACTAAATCCTGGATTTCCACACCTGGCTTCCTAAAGTGCTCCAGGTTTAAAGACACCGAGTACTTTTGCTGCCAGTTTCTTCTTGCACATAGTGGAAGCTGTTAAATGCTTATCACTTCAGAAAAAAAAAATAAAAAAATCAGTGCACCTATTCTGACATTTACATATCAGCTTCCATATCCTTGCTTTCTTTTTGTTTAATACATCTAGCTTACATCAGGTTATACAGCATGAGTTTTAACTTGTGAGTTTCTTTTATTTTAAAGACAGTTCGCGGTAAATAACTGATTATAAATATATTCCTTTGGTGCATTGTCATGCATGCTTTTCCTCTCAAAAAAGAGGGGAAAAAAAGGATTGGTTAATATTTTTAAAGTAGGAATTATCTCTTTAATAGTTCATATGGGCTTCTTCACTCTTAGAGGATATTGAAAGAAAGTGTGACTTTAAAATTAAGTGTGTTGTATTCAGCAGACTGGATAAATATGGAGTTAGGGAGTTACTAAAACATTGATTCCTAATCCAACGGACCAAAACTGTTACAGTCTATTGGGTCAGTGCCTGTGACATGATAGGCCATAACAGTTCCTTTGGACATGTCAGTGTCTAATTATACACTTTTTTAGTTTTCAGATCATTGACTTGATAGACCACAAAGAGGCAGATTAGAACATGCTCTAAGTATTGTCAACCTGAGTGCATCCACTGCGAGTGCTTTACAAGCAAGAAGGAATTAAAAGCATTGTGAGAGAGTCAGAGAGAAGGTGAAGGAATGAAATTATATTAATAAAATACTGAATGAACTGGATACAGTCTGTATGGATTAGCCATGTAATTTCCAACGTTGGTATAGGCAAGGTGAGGAAGTATTAGAAAAACAAACTTAAAATAACTATGTAGACGAACTTAATCAAGAAAGAGGCAATTTACACTCGTGCATGTTTTTACTGTAATGTTTCCCACCTCAAAGGAATCTAAATCATTTGATTCTGTATTTAAATAGAATTTTTTTTCACATACCTTTGGGCTTGTCAAGTCTCTAATACTCTAGAAGCACACTACCTATGTATCCTAGAGAACAACCTCTTTTATGAAAACTGCTATAGGATGTTTCATATACATGCAGGAAAAAAATAAGGTCTTTGTTTACACCTAAGGTGTACCAGCCTCTAAACTCCATTTTGTTTTCCCTGAATGAATTCTTCAATAATCCTGGCAAGTTTTTCATACATATGACATTTTAGTTATAATATAAAAAAATATGTTGTAAAGTAACTTGTAAAGTCATTCAAACATTAAAATAATTTAAAGGGAAATAATTTTTTTTTACTGCTAAAGAAGTTTTATAATTATACCTCTGTATACCAGGAGACTTTATTGTGGATAAAATGGTGGTTACTAGGAAACCTTAGTAATCATTATGAAATCAGAAACAAATATAAAGTATGTTTTAATGAGACATTGTTTTAAAGATGACGTGATATACATAAAGAATAAATCCCCCAACAAAATACATACATATTTTGTTATGTATTTTACTGGATAAAATACTGATTCTTTACACAAAACTGACTTGGAAAAGCTGTACTGTTTGCCCTAAAGAGAGTGAAAAATATGTCCAAAATATATTAATAAAAAAAGTTTCAAATATAAATTATAAAACTTCCAAAATAGCCTTAATTTAGCATTCCTGGATAATACTGACATCAGTTCACATAGCTGATATGGAGCACTTCTGAAGTAAACTTACTGGATTACTTCTTCAAGGATTTAGTTTAAGTGTGTGGACTGTGTTAATCGCAGTAAAAGGCAAATAATCATAGAGCAGTTGTGCCATTGACATCAGTATGGATTCTACTATTGAATTATGTGGTGTTCAGAATTTCACCTATTAGTTTTAGGTTTCACTTTAAAATGTTAAGATCCAGTTAAAAATCATCGGTGTTCCTCTTGCAGATAAATATGCATATTTATTCTATGTATATTGTATTATTATTAATAAATACATTTATACTATGTACAATATATTATGTAGTACTTCATAGATAGAAAAAATCCATTGATACAGCAGGTAATATGAATTAGAACTCAGTGTATTTGTATAGCTCTGATTTAAAAACGAAATATATCAGGATATAAAATATGTGTAAATTTAAAATATAGGTGAAAGGGCTACAGATTTTTCTTTTCTTTTCTTGAAGGTTTGCTTTTCACAATTAAAAAAGTGCTTTTTTGATATTAAAACTAATTATTCCTGTTCAAGAAGTTGTTGGCAGGTGGCAGGATAAAATTTAATGAGAGAGTTTTCTTAAACTTTGTGTCTCCTTCTGTCTTTGGCAGTCTGAATTATGTTAGAGACATTGTGTCATTGGCTAAATCATGCTGAAATGTCCTGTATTGAGCACAAAGATGACTGAAATAAAAAGCAATCCAGAGGTGACTAACCTGGCAGTCAAGTTAAGGGCTTGTTTAAGCCACCTGGAAACAAGGATGTAGGGCCATGTGAGACGACCGTGCAGGCAGAGGTGACGCTGGACCTTCTGGGGTGGTGGCTGAGTTCAGGCAGATGGATGAGCTGCCTTTGCTTGGGCAGTCAAGATGAGCTTTAGTGTTTTCTGTGAGGTAATACTGACAAAAGTAGCTACATTAATTTATTTTGATGCAGGGTTTTACTCCATATGCTTCCAAGGTCTGCCTCAAAATTTCAGAAAAGAGCATTTAATGAAATGGTCAAGAATGATGGAGGTGGGAGATGCATTATCTTTTGACAATGAAAGCAGAATACCTAAGTGAAAGCAGAATATCTGCATCTTCCTCTTTGTCTTGGCATCATTAGTAGCAGTCAGGCTGAACGAGCAATGCTGCAGAAGAAAATAATCTGACATGGGAAAAACTAGTCTAAAAGTAAAATATACTTTCCTAATGCACATCAGGTCAAACAAGTTACTGTCAGTGTTATTGAAGCTTGATACCACATGAATTACTTTCTAGTTATAGTTTATTCTTACTTCATTTAATATATCTCATAGGTATGGCTGTAAAGTTGTTTAGTTGTCTTTGTGTTGTGATTCAAATGCTATGAGTATGATAATGTACTTTGATCTTACAGTAATGGGAATATAGAGTACAATAATAGCAAAATCAACCTTCTTATTATAGATATTATACTAATATTTAAAAGTTTAAATTCCTTGATAGCCTTGGTATTTAAATTTAGGACACCAGAAGGAAGGGAGTTGGGGAGGACTTCATAAAATGATTTTAGAAGTAAACTCTGAAACTTTGTCCATACTTGGATATCACAGAAACTATTCAAGCAGCCAGCCATCAGCTATATTATAAGTCATAGTGAAAAAGCCCTCAACATTAGAGTCCAAACAAGAGCAACAAAGCCTTAAAGTTTAGACCGTGAAGGAAAAATAAAGTATCTTTAACAGTATAATGGAGCAATGTATAGATGTATCCCATATAACACTTCTGGGAATGATCATTGCTCTACTATATAGTTAGCACCAGGTCCTTGGAGAATACAGTTTGGAATAGCTCCAGTGAAGTCAGTGTTTTTAGTAAAGCTGCATCAATTTTACCACTGAGGTTCTGATCCATGAAATCTAGATACTGACTGTATTTGTAAATCCCACGGTGCTCTTACCAGAAAAAGTCAACTGTTTATGTATAGTTTAAATCTTCCCACTGTAGGTTCTGTTCAGTACTGTGTTTGCCTTCATCTTAATTTCCTGTGTTCTGGGGCTCTGCACTGTTTTCAGCAGTCACTGTATTTTTTGGGAGGGAGGACTGCACCTCTGTGTTAAGCAAAATTATTTCTCTCTAATTTTGTGAAGTTAGTAAGCAAAGTCCAGGAATTCTGATGTATGAAACATTGTCACTGTATGTTAGTGGATTATAATTTTTTGTTACGTTTCAAATTTTCTTGAGTTAGTGGGATTATTTTTAGGGAAGTCCTGATTTCTTAAAATCCCACTTGACCTCTATTATGGCTTTTATTTTATGGAAGCCCTCCAGGGACTAAAAACTTCTGGGAGTGCTGGGTGAAATTATATGTGTGTCAAACTTTTGTTCTCAGTCATGTGCTGTGTAAAGTATAAATAGTGTTGAAACCTCTCACTCAGCCTTTTAGGGAGAAGATAGGACACAGACAACACTTAGTAATTTGTCCCATGTGCCCTGCAAACGTAGGTTCTTACACCTACAATGACCTCAGTATATAAACTTCCCAGCCACGGCTGTGAGTCCTTTTGTACATCTGCAGAATAGCGGGGCCGATGACTGTAGGAGGGAAAATGCGGTAGTAGGTTGATGCTTTTTTAGGAATATGTGGTAGAGCAAAGAAAGAAAGAAGAACATGTCCTTTCCCGGGGTGGGGTGACTACATGGAAACTTTTAGGGGGAGCACTCAGAGTAGCAGTCTATCCTGAAATTATGTTGGAATTGTGCCTCATCGTGGTTAGATCCCTCAAGTCATAAAAAACAGCATCTGAGACCCGTTCTCTGAATCTCTTCCTGTCTTCCACTTCCAAGTTCTGAATTTACCAACTAAAAGTGAAGTAGCCAAATGATGTATGGGTCAGGCAGGATCAGCAGTTAGGTCTGCACTGTACACCCAGTCTCGCTTATAAGCTTCTCCTCTTTCTGAGCTCCATTCTACTTTAAGTTGCCACTGACCTTTAAAATCAAGTCTATTTAGATGTAGAAAATGTGATAAAAGTTGCATATATTTATGTGTGACTGAATTATCAGAGTTTCAGTATTTAAGAAAACTTTTGCTCCCATTTCTCAGTGAGGAGAAACTCCCGACTTTGCACATGTGAAGGAGCCTAAATTTCAGTATAGTATCAAAGATGGTATAAAACAGAATTCCTCTCTCTGTTCTAGTATCTGTTTGACAGTCCAGTAGCTGAGATCATTGGTGTTAGTGTTTATGAGGATGGGAAATGTGAAGGGAATTTTGCAAAAGTTTGAAGGAAAGTAATAAATGTTTATTAAACAAAAATGCTGTTAATAATCTAACTTAATTTTTCCTGATGGAGCATTTAAAATACACGTACACTAAAAGTTAATCAACCTCATTGGAATATCAGGTATCTCAAACTTGAAAGTAACTCTCAGAATACGTAGATTAAAAGAGAGTCAAGACAAGTTAAACATGCTTACAGAACAGATTTCTGTAGAAATAAAAGCTGAAAATTGCAAGTAGTTGACAAGATTCTACTAAATTTCACATATAAAGTCTTACCTAAGCTTAAATTCAGTGTTTATATGTGTGTAGCTTCTGTATTAGGTCAGTATGCTTTAGAATTATTGCGTAGAAGTTTTTTCTGCACTGTTTCAGCACAGTTAAGGCGACTTGTCAGAAATGACTAAAAAAACAGCTTTTGTGGGTAGATGCAACAGTTTGGTAAGGGAAAGTACTGACAGAATATATTTATGAAATATCTTGGACCTCTTAATTAACTTGTGGTAGTATAAATGTGCTGAGGAAATTAGGCTATGGTATTTAAAAAAATAATAAAAAAAAATTGCATAGTCCAGAAGGTCTAATTTCTGTAAGTACATAACATTTACTGAAGTCATTTGAAATTAGTAATATTTTTCACTAAATAGTGTATATAATGAAAAGCCTTAGTCAAGCTCCACTTAAATTCCTGTTCTTAACTTTCTTAATTATTTTGATTTAATACTTTATTATTTAAAGTGTTAGAACAGGGTACTTTTTGTCAAGTGATAAAGTTGAACGTGAGAATATTTTGAAGGAGCATCAAGTCACTTACCGTTACTTTTGCTGTCCACTCCCTCTGTTTTTGTCTGAATTCTGGAAATACCTTGAATGTTTAAACATTTTTTTTTCCAACTTTAAAAATACCTTTATTGCCATACTGGTAAAAATCTGTGGAAGTTTTCAATTGTCTATAAGAAAGAAGAAATGGATATATAGGATTGAGAGAAGTAATAGTATGCAGAACAGTTTGCCCTTGGGAAATAGCTGCTCAGATGGAACACAACCATTTTAAGTCCCAGAAGTATGTTTTCATGACCCACACTACCTGGGTTTCCATCAGAGAGCTCAGGCTGCCAAAGGATTGCGCTTAGCCCAGGGTGTGAATATTGGGCAAGTTGAATATGTATGAATATATAACTGTACATTCAGATCAATGTATTTGTCACATTACTCTTTCAATTTGTTTTTCTGTTTATCTCCCTTACAGCCAGTAACAACTTCTAAAATGTTATTTAAAGGAAAAAAAGTTATCTGGATTTTAAATGTGTGGGGTTTTACATCTGAAGTATAAAACAATGAGCAGTAAAAATTTTGTTGTATACTTCCACTGTTGATGCACAAATTAAATTGATGGAAGCAGTTCTGTATCTTAATAACTGGGTGGGACTTACTGTGTAGCGAAGTTAGGTCCACTTACATTTCTTGTACCTTTTTGAATCATAGAAAGTGTAGAAGTGATGAGGAGCATGAAAATCTAAAATGCATCATGAACTTTCACCACACCTTACTTGTGATTTTTTTAAGCCTTATACGCTCAGTACAGTTACTGCATAATAGTGGTCTTTAAAGGAAAGAACCCTACATTTGCACAGCCCTGAGTTAGGTTAGCTGCCCTTTTCCAGGTCAGCTTTTCATGGACTTCAAGGCAGAAGGAGTATGATGCGCCACAGCATCAACTTAACTCGTAAGGACTCCTTTTGCAAACTTTTGTCCACACTAAGGAACAATGTTTTGGACATCAGTGTGATATATTTGTATAGCGACACCTCTGATTATCGGTTCTCCCTGTAGGTCTCTGTAAACAATAGTACAGAATTTAGTTGAATAAAAACCTGCCAGGAAAAAAAAAACATTAAAGCCATCAAACTACTAAACAATTTCTTGTCATTGTTGCCAATAATACCTAGTGAGTTATAAAAAATTGAACTGGCTTATTGAACTCCAGCATCTAGTTTTTCATTCTCACATCCTCCTTACTTTTAAAGTTGATTTATGCAGTTGTGAGATTACTTTTATAAAAGCAAAATACAGGGAAAATAGTATCTTCCTATGTAAATTGAAGCAGTATAGCAAGGGATGTTTATGGTAGATGTTTTCTAAATAGGTATCCATACGAGTTAATTTTTTTAAAATTAATTTTCTGTCAGTAATTAGTAGAGAGCTGGTAATAAAAAGTAAAATTTCAGAACAGTTTCAATAACATCTGTGGTTTCAAAAGACAAATAGCAGTTAGTGTTCTGGGGTCTTTCTGTAAGTAACTAAGCCAGCATATTATTCTTGCAGATAATTTTGCACTTTGGCATGTGAAGATAGAGTATCTGTGGCTCAATGGTCCACAACAAGAAATGTTCTGAATAGAGATAAAGACAAGGAGTTTCTCAGCTAGCCACTTAAGAGGCGGCTTTTAAGGAGAAGGGATCTTTTCATTTAGATGAGAGGGCAGTTTAATGACTTCATCGAAATGAATCAAAAGTATTTTCTGTAAAACAGTAGCTGGTAAGTCTGCATTGCTACTGGATGAATCCCTTTTAGGCAACCATCTAACTGTTTCTTTCTATATAATTATCGCAAGAGGTGATAATAAAAGAGGTGATAGCAGTAAATACAGTGACAAATTACACTACTTATGAAATAGAGAGTAGCTGTGTATTTATATTGCTAAATTTATCCCTCTTCATTTTTTTAAATTCATCTCTTTAGCATTACATGCTAGGTAGATCTCATTAGTTTGTGACATTGCTGCAGATGACAAAATAAAGAGCAAAACTACCAATCCGTCCATCCAATTGAAAGTGAAAGAATATACAGTTCGATCACTAAATTAATTCATACTAAAAGGCAGGTGTTAGTATCTCAGAGATAGGGCAGAGGCAATGATCGCATACTACTTTTGATCTTAATCAATCCTGTCCCTGTAGTACGGATTACAGATTCCTTGTTTCGTTTTATTTTTTCCCAAAATGTTAACTTCTAAGTAATAAGCTTCACAGATTTCTAAACGAGCATTTCATATCTCTTTAATATATTAGAGGTGAAGTAATAGAACTAGATTTTGTTCTCTTACGGCTTAACTCCTGAAGGTTCTGTTACTCCTATGACGTGTTTGCTCCTGAACCAAATAGTTTTCAATAGGATCTTCAGAGTACTTAATGCTTGACAGAGCTTTCATCATCTTGCGGAGCTAAGTTTTCCAGGTAGTCCTCAGTACAAGCAAGAACTAGTTCCTTCTAGCTCCTATTTGGTAGATTCTTGCATTAAAGCTGTGCGAAACAGAAGAACTCAGTTTTCACCATGCCTGGCAGGGCAGGCTGGAGGAGCTACAAGTAATCTGGAGTAAAACAGCACCCAAGTGTTAAAACTTGAGCCAGGTTCTTTATTAATCCCACACAACACAAAAGTAATTTAAAGGAAGCTGTGTATATGCTTATAATGGAATCATTTGATGTTAGTCCTTAAACGTGGTTTCCACTATCCCAAATCCTGTTTGCTTTGACTTCGGAAAGGACAAATCAGGATTTGTGCCGTAGTGAAGTTTTCTGCATTTTAAAATATTAGTGTATTTAGCATTTCTCTTTTTATGTTACCTGGTTTAAAAAAGAATTTTGCAAGAGAAGGTTTATATTAAATTACTCGTATCTCTAGTTTATTCTCCTAAGATTATGCAAACAACTTTTGTATGTATTTGGATGACAGTATATGAGAATATACTATGTCATTTTTTTTAATAAATAGGAGAAAATTCATTTTCTGATTGCAATCATATTAGACATATAAAAAGCAAAATATTTTACTTTCAATATCCTCCTTTCAGATGCACGAAGTAAATTGCAATTTTTTTTTCAAAAAATGCTTTTTACGTATTTTGCAGTACTGCCCTATATCAATATAAATACTGTTTTATTTTTATTAGACTTCATAAATATATTGACATATCTGTAACACTAAACATGAAGCTTCCAATGCAAGGGTTTGTACATAGTCCATATCCAAATGTTGCCATTATTTCATTTAAAAAATCCCAGCATGTCTACCTCATGATCCTTATGAACTCTATAGTACTGAAATACGTCAACACTTTTTCTTGCTACATTCATTAAAATTAAGCACCCTTACCCTACCCCATCTGTAAACATTAAGTCAATTGGCAGCTAGCACATTTCCCAGTCAGCAAGCAGTATTGTGAATTTTATCTTCTCTTGCAGAAATCAATTCGTCTTCGTTGCAGCAGATGAAATTTCTTGTAACACCTCTGCAGGTAACAATCATTGATACTTCTTGATGCATCCATCCAGGTCTCAATATCCTTTTTCACATGCTGCATTTAATCGTAAGAGAAAGCATAGGGAAGTCCATAGGATAAATCTTTGGAATAGTTTAATTAATTTATAGCTTGAGCCTATAGGTTCTGCCTGTAGGTGTTTTATTTCCATATGGCCTAGAAAAGTAAGGATATGTTAAACCTTCTAATAAATACTTGCTGTGCAGTACAATCAAGATTGTGACTTTAAAAAGCCAAAACAGAACAAATGAAAAGAGAAAAGACTTAGATGTATGTAGGACATTGTAAGTGCTATAGATTTAACAATTTTCTTTTCAACTCTTTGGGGGCAAATATTGCCCACAAGGGTACTGCAGACCCTAAAGCACTCACAAAGTCTATCCTATGGATAAGATAGTGGGAGAGAGGGTCTGCGCCTTCAGAGGATCGCTCTCTAGTAAGTAAAAAGTCTTAGCTGCTTTACTAATATACTATCTTGTTGTAAGCCGTGGGTACGGAAGAATGATCAATGTTTTTAAAAGGTAATGGTAATATATAAATATATTGAATATCTCAAGAGATTTTCTCTCTAAAGCAATAGACTTTGAACAATCTTAGTCTCAATTCAGGTAAGGATGGAATTATGTCACTACATAAGAAATCAAAAGCCAAAATAAATAGTAACAGTGCCGGGACATATTCTACCAATAATGTTATGCAAAAAGTCTACTGAGTTCATAGAAGCTGCTTGTATTGAAGGATGAAAGGGTATCTAGTGTGACATGAAATGTTGGTATTAAGAAGTGCTCACTTATAGACTTTTACTTTAGCAGAAATAAATGAAAGGTGAAGAGTGTTCTGTTTATGCCGTACTGTATGCTATCTGTAGCAGTTTTGGTGGTAATCTGAAAAGTTCTCCTGTAACAAAGCCTGATTTAACAAAGATTTTTCAAAGACCTAAATCATTGAGGGAATACATTTTGAGAAGTCAACGTTTTGACACTTTCTTGGTCTCACTAGACTTGGATTTTGGCTTTCATTATCTGGCTTGTGCCTCCTGCTCAGGTCCAGATTAGAGCGAGCTGTAGTAGGGAGGCTACTAATTTATAAATCTAGGCCTTGCAAAGTAATAATAAATATCATTGTTTTAGCAATTTTTTAACTTCTTGAGATGAACATGTGGTCTTTAATATTTTTCTTGTCCTGAAAACAGTTTTGCAGAGCGAACCCTTCTAAACAATGATTATTTCTCTAATACAGATATGTTTTTTCCCTCAGCTCAGACACAATTTAAGTGTCCAAGACTATATATTCTGTGTATCACTACTTTGGAATTCCAGTCAGAAATATAGCACTCTTGCTTATCAGTAAATTCAGTGAACTTTACACAGAAGGAAATGGATCTCCATGTATATTTATTAAAACTTTTCAGTTTACCAATGGATTACCTCTGTTGAATTGATTCAACAATAAGGTGTTTTCATTAGGTATGTTTTTGACCATATGATAAACATATCCATCTTAGGTGACTGTAGGTGCCTTTTTTGTAATGTGATCTGAAGGAGAAAGCCAATGAAAGCCTGTGTCTTCTGTTTCTCGTATACCTAAGTTTTAGTCCTAGACTTTAAAGGACTTTTGGCTTTATAAAAAAATAATTCTCTGGCCTGCATTCCTGTGGTACAAGTTGCCAAACTTGCATTTGGTTTTTCAAATCTGTAAGTTGAATTTCAGCTAACTTATTATCTGATGTTTTGTGTTTTAGTACATGGAGCATATTTAGAGATACATAAACTTAGAACCAAAGCTAACCTTCCTGTGGTTTTTCAGATGCATGCAAAGCACCTACAGTACAATTTTATAGTGCTTTTTTTAGTGCTCCTAAACTCAATTACAGTAACTCAACTGTGTTTGTAAAATTGATATAAAGTGAAGATACTGATAATATGCTCAATGTTTGAAATGTGAGTATATGTATGTTTGTATTGTTTCCTTGTAAAGAATGTGTGTGTTTGTAGATCTCAAATAATAATATAACAAGTAAACTTTTGGTTAGAACTTTATCGTCAAATGGAAGTTGGAGGTCTTGGGTGATTCTGCTGGTAATATTCACTCTTCTCTTCCTAATACTTTATCATTCCTGCCAGAGGATACTTAGTCCTCAGCCACATCACATCTTTTCCGATTTGGGAATAAAGTAATCTTGAATATGTACATGTGTTAATGAACGGATGGTGTGTCATATATACATTTCTATTTATCTGTGTATCTATTCTTGCATGCACATTATATAAAGAGAACCAAGACAAGTATCTGACAGAGGGATCCTTCCATGGGAAATTTAAAAATATTTCACTCTTGATTGCATCCAGTGCATTCCGAGGCTAAAAATAATTACTCTTCAGAAGAGAAGTTCTGTGCTTCTGGGATAGATCTTCCCTGGCAGGCATGATTAAAGAGTCTGCAAACAGACTTGAACTAGAACAGAGGTAGGGGAACTATCTGAAACCTCCTATCAGTTCGATGATGGAATTTTAACAAAGATCTCTGAAGACTTTGCTCTCGCAAATCTCTGACGATGGGTATGTTAGGGGAGAACTAATCCTGAGGTTCCTGGCTGATGGGGACAATGGGCATCTTGCCCTATCAGGCTCCTAATAAATCAGAGTGAGACCCAGAATAAACCCAGGGTTTATTTACATGTTGGTTACAAAATATTGTACATTGTTGCTTTTGAATCTTTAGCATTTTTAATGAATTTTTCAAATCGGTGCTCAATATATTTTTTCCTTCTAGGTTTTGAAAGAGCAAAATTCATAGTTTGTAAAGAAAAAAATATTTTGTAGCAGCTTTTCCAAGTGCATTCTGGGATGTACCTGCATATTACATGTTATGATTTTTGTGTAAATATGGGGCAGAATCATTATTCTATATTTATATCACTCTTTCTTTGTTCCTCCAGTTTTTAACTGTTATCCAACTCTCAAACAAAAAAATCCAGTGCAGTCGGATGCCTGGTATTATTTTTCTCCCAAGTGAATATGCAGTTTCTGATTTTGAAATAACAGAGAGAGAGAGAGAGGCAAGTGTATATATAAACCTGAATTTGAAATGAAGTATGGTGGAAGTGGATATAACATCTGTCCAATTTTGACTGTATTTATTTACATATTTGAGCAGAATCATCCCCAGGAGGCGGGATTGTCTGTGTGTGTCTGCAAAAGAAATGCATTATAAAGCTTTAGAAGTTGACAGTCCTAGATTAAGTTATTGACCTCCATTTGGAGAAATATACAGTCTCCAAAACAGATTAAACATTCTGAAAGGTTAATTTTATAACTCTAGGAAAAACGTTTCCTAAAAGCAGGCAGCTTAAAGCAGCAAACATTGGAGTTCATACTATTGAAACAGTTTGCAATGCAATTGCTCAAGTCATTGCAATTTTCCTGTATACTATCATTAATCTGTCAACACTAACACTACCACAAATTTCACTAATGAAACAATAGCAAATATTTATTTAAAAGCAAATTAGTGTCTGACAAAGTGCTTAGAATGGCTAAGGGGCCTGTTGTGGGCACCTCTGCTACGGTAAATAAATAATCGTAGCCGGTCAAAATTTTGCCATACATGTTTGCATACGTCTCATTGACATTCACGTGTCTGGTAGGTTGAGCAGGCTATATTCCTTCAACGAAATTTCTGAGAAGTACATATAATCTAAACTGCTTTGGAAAAATGCAGTTACAGGCTTTTCAAATTATTGTGGATAGACACACGTTCGGTTGTGAGAGGTTCTTCGCTTTGAGTGTTGCTGCCTGTGGGATGGACTTTATTTCATGAAGCAATTTGACTGGAAAAATAACTGTTTTCTATGAGATGCTTTTATTATTATGTTACCATCTTCTACTAATCAGATAAAAGAAAAAATGAGGATGAAGGAGTAACTGTAAGGTCTTTGTGCTAGTATTTATTTAAGGCTGTAATGCTTTTCCCTGTGAAAAATAGCAGATACTGAAGTTTTTGCTCTGGACAGACTAGGGAATGGGGTACTAATGCACATTATTAAAGAACTTCTATAAATTCAAGTGTCCTTTACAGTGGCAGTTTAAACTTGCTTTTACTGCTGCTGTAAAGAGTTGCTTATGTGGGATTCTATTTGTTACGTCTTTTACTGCTTTTGGTAGTTGTGTGGTAAAGATGTTCAGCTATTGGGTCAGTTGATAAAAATCAGTAAACACTTTGATTACCCTCTGTTCTTCTTTCATGAAGCTTGATTAATTCCTTTTTCTCACCCAGTGAAAACACTGGCAGCCCTTTTTGGCATCTTTGTCATTATCTCTTTGACAGCTTGCCTTCCCGGTGCTTACAGTTCTAGGTCAGTTCGCATGGCTGGTCAAATGTGACAACATGACAAGATTAAGTAAAGCTGAGGTTCTGTGATTTGTAAATGGAGGATTTGCAATGTGAAGCTCCTTTGATAACAGAAATAGTGAATAATCTGTGTTTGCCCTCAACAAGTGCGCATAAGCATGTGTGCATCTTCTGTACTGTTCTTTTAATTAAGCAACCAGTGTTTTTTTTCTCTGATAGACTGAAAATAGTACACATGAAAGGTGGTGTGTGTGTGCATGTATGTGTGGTTATATGCAAGTACACTAAATAATCAAGGATTCGGTTTCAATATCTTGAGATTCTCCTATTACATTTAAAATATTAAACAAAATTTAATAAGATTGCATACTACAGAACTTTACACACAAGCACAAAAGACTGCTTTAAAATTTAATAAACAAAGTAGCCTGTATAATTATTATTGAACTAGATAAGAATTTAGTCCAGGTTTATTGCCCCAAAATACAACAGCAATAGTAATAGGAAAATGCTTTAGAGATTAAAGAAATACTTGGTTTTTGTTGTAATACAGCTGGTGTCAGGTATCACCTGATGGCAAGCCTCAGTTTCCCCAGTGGCTTTTTTTAATGAAGTTTATATAAAGTCTAACTTTCTTGGACAGAGATGATACAGAAAGTTGTTGGTAGCACAGAACTATGTTAAATTTTTAACTAGGCATCAAGTGTAATCCCCACAGCAAGACTGAAACTTGAGAGAAAGCTTTTAAGCTGTGGTGTGTCCCTGAGGTCGTTCCACAGCAGTTATTCAGCATCAGCTCAGGAGGGAAGTCACCTGTGCTGCTGTTTGTTGCACTTCTATATTTCTGCAAATTAACCAATATCAATCATATTTATTTAAATGTTTAACAAGGTGGCAGATAACTTTGGATGGCTGTAAACATCTAACAAACTTCAAAAGAAGCCACAGGTTGGCATACAGAAATAAAAATTAAAATCAGGTCTGAGCATCAACGACAAAATTTCTGCAAAACATGCCCATCAGTTAGCAAGCAAGAAAATTAACTGGCCAAATTCAGATGTGACATAAATTAGTAAACAGTCAAGAATTTGGAATTCGTCTCTGCATATAGAAAATTCTGAATAGGCTTCTCAAGTGTCTTCTTGCTCCAGCCTGCAGGAGAAAGTAAAGACTGCTTTTAATATTTGGTCAGTGATGTATTTACGAAGATCCCTTCAAGGAAATCTTTTATTATTGCCCTATCCCTGTGGTAGACTTTGGTCAAGTTTCTTCATCTCTGTGAAAACCTAGGAATGTTAATGCTATACTAACAGGAAATCCCTCATGGCATTCAAGGTATACAGGAGTTCAGCACTGCAGTATACCTCGAGGTTTTTCACTGTTTCATTGTGCTGTCTGTCTCTACTACATCTTCCCAATTCTTTATCTGCTCCACATTACAAATCTGTAAAGCATTATCAGTTGTGGAAGAGGAGAATGATACGCAACAAAATATTTTATGGGTCCTCCCTTGCAGAATGATCTTAATGTTTGATAATTGTGCATTTAAAATTCTGCATAGGGGATTTTAGCATTCTTAACCTTTACAATCAAGAAAAATGAGTAGAAACTGGTTTTATGAGCTGATTTTGATCATTTTTCTTGGTCTTAAGTAAAAACTTAGGATGGACATCTTTCCTCGTTGCCCTCAACGAGGGCAACCTGAATTGCTCATTCGGGTGATTGAAATGCCTGAAGTTGCGTGGTATTAATATCCAAAATCATAGAATCATAGAATGGTTTAGGCTGGAAAGGACCTTGGAGATCATCGAGTTCCACCCCCCCGCCATAGGCAGGGACACCTCCCACTAGATGTTAGTTACTGGAATCATTTATCTGGATAAGGCCAGGTAACCCTTGCTTTCCTTGTGTTCCTTTCAATTCTTTACTAAAATCTTTCCATCTTTGTCTAAAATTTCAGTAAATTAAGGTTATTCTGGTTGAAGATTCAACACATACAGGTTTGAAGAAGCAACAGTTTTATTACTTGATTGTTCCATTATAATCAGAGCTAGTAAAGACTGGATAATATTGTAGAAAAGTTAGAACCATGAGCTTTCCAGCGACAGGTACACTTTGCTTGGAATGCAGCAAGTAATGGGGGATTGGATCAGAGTTAGATTTAGCTGAGGTAGTACCACATTTTTAACTTCTCTTTTTTTTAGTTTCTTTAAACAAAGTCACCATTATCTGTAGTTCTTTTAGCAATATGTAGACTTTAAAAATGGGGGGAAATTATAATGATGAGAAAGATACAGGTATCAAAGTCCTGAAAAATAAATTCTTGTTTAAAATTCTTCTCTGTAGTTCTCAAATCACTTGAGGAAAATGTATTAGCTTGGTTCATATTCTATACTGTGAACTCTTCCTTATTAGTATGGCTATTAAACCCTATAATAAGTATATTATTAAGGAGCTTCCAAATGTCTCCAGGATCAGAGCTCCGCTTTCTGTCTAGATGTGTATGGAAATACAGTCATAGTACCAAAGAACTTAAAAATCTAAAATGGTAATTACAATTAGAGAGGCACATACTTTCCCTGGTTTTAGAGACTTCAGCAATACCTACTATTGATGATTTAAAGAGAGATTCAATTTCAGGGGCCCTACTAAAATAAATCTCAGAACCAATTACCATTTTTAATTCTCCTCTTTTTTTCATTTGTGCAGTGGACGACAAATGGTGCTTTTACATAGTATGTTAGCAATTTTAAACCCTGTACGGAAAATGATTGAAGAAATTGAGACACAGCATGAGTACAGAAGAACCTACAATACACTGAGCTTTTGGTGAATAGTTTACAGCTGCGTTTACAGATGTTAGCGTGGCTACACTGATTTTTTTTTTTTTTTAAATTTTTTTTTTCCTCAGTTATTTCCCAGTAAGATGTTAGTCCAACTACTTCAGAACCAGTGCCAGTATGGTAACAAAATGCTAGCAAACATTTTTTTTCCTGTTATGTTGTGAACACTTGTTCCCAATGCTAGCAAACATTTTTTTTCCTGTTGTGAACACTTGTTCCAGATATACTGGAAAATAGTGGAACTTACCTTGTTCTAATTAGTGGTGCATCAAAATTGCTCATCAGATGTGTTCTTAGACAAGAATTTATAAGTGCACATATTGGTTTTGATACACTGATTTAACATTCTGTAAAATACACTGAAAATCACATTGACTATTAATTTATTCAAAATATTTTGCCATTTGCATGCCCTAAATTTTAGTAAATTGTTTACCTAGAATGATTATTTCCAGTCTAAATTATCACAAAGCATTTAAATGCCACTAATTTTAATGAGAAATAAGCATGCTGGCATAATAGTGAATAAATGAACCAATGACTATCTGACTGAAGTAGCTTACTGATTTTCAGTGTGACAATATAGTTTAAATCCTTCTTACTATTTTCAGCATAGAAATCAGAATCTATTCTGCTAACCTTCTGAGCTTCTAAATTTGGTGTCATGCAAGGGCGTGTTTAAAAATTAGCATTTAAAAAGAAACCCACTTGCTTTAAGTTTAAGCTGACACTGTTCCTTTCCTCTGTGGAAATGAAATTTATTAATCATAATAAAACCATCATATTCTGAAGGTAGAGGTCACCCTGAGGAGAAAAAAAAAGTCTATTCATCACAGAGGAATTTCAATGCATTTTTTTCCCAGATAATATCTGAGCGTGTATTCTGTCCCCTTTTGGAAATATATTCTTCCATGTTTGTGCTGACATATGTCCAGTGTATTTCAGAGGGTGCAAGAATGAGAATTTTGCGATTAATTTTATATACTTTATGTTCTTTTACAGAAGATTTGGACGAATGCCTTTTACATTTTATTTTAATTTATGTTTACATTGCACACATTTGTTCAAGTGAAATTTCAATATATTGTAAAAGAAAAGAAAGAAGTGTTTCTTATTTTAACAAGAATATGTGTTGCTAATTCTGAAATATCATTTTTATGTTAATATCACAGTACAAACTTCAGCATTATCATAATATAAATGTAAAACATTCTTTTTAAGGAGCAAGCATTGACGTAGGTCTTAGTTTTCACATTAAGATTGCTTCGCCACTCTTGTTTTAAGGAAGAAATATGGTTTACACCGTAGGATGAAAAAAATAATGTAAAACACTGACAATAAGTTATTACTACATTGGCAAAATAGTAATAAAAATGTACTCAGCAGTCAATACTGGGTTGAAACAGTCATTTTTTTTCTTTCTTTTGAAATTGCTTAATTTTTTTAATCCATATTTTCCTCTGTTGTCCAGATTTCTCTAAAACATTGATGTAATACTATTAGCAACATATTAAATCAGCATTGTAAACTTGCTAGTTACTTCAGTGGTTGGGTTAATAATTTAAGAATGCCTGAGCACTCTGTATCCAGGCTTGTTCCTTCCTTACAAGTGGCCCTTGCATTTAGGCCTCTAAATCCACTGCCATGGGTGACCCATTAGAGTTTCAGTTTTGTTGGGGCACTGTGACATACTCAGGCATCCTGCAGCAATGGGATGCGGTATGGAGTTAAAATGCAGCCCTACTGCAGGGAAGGGATCAATGCAGTGGAAACATAAAGCTTACAGAGTCCCACTGTAGTTAGTGGTTTACACTAGACCAAAACTAATGTAATTCTTATAGATCTAAATTTACAGTCCTTGCGCAGTATTGTAGTAATACCAGTTAATCAGAAAAAAAAAAACACCTGAAAATATACCGATTCCCATTGCCCAAATAATAGTCATGACATGAAAGCATGTATAATAATAGTACATGCAATTCCTCCACCATGTTACGAGGGACATGAGGAAAATTTATAGTGCTGGAAACAAGTCTAGCTTTAAATTAATCATTTTCCCTTTCTAGATGTTTTCTTACTGTTTGAATGAGATTTGGCTTGAGAGAATTAAAATTATAATGATGTTTAAAATGGATTCTCAGACTTTAAAAATGGGCATACAGAGGAAAATAAGGTGTTGTCTTCACTTCAATGTAGATGAACAAGACATACAAGATTCTGTTATGACTACTTTCAAAGCTAAGTATTTTAAATCTCTAAATATTATAATGTCTGCATCCTAATGCAGAAGGTTACCAAGGCTGAGGTTTATGGAAGTTCTTCCAACCAAAGAGGCTCCAAAGTACAGGGTCACCTGCTTGAAGAACTCTTATGCCCCCGTTCCAACGCAAAGGATCACCACATGTCATTTACCCAACATGGGCTGATCTGAGCTATTCTTCCTTCCATTTTTTTCACTGGGAACTGCCTGGTTTCTTTGTTGTTATCTGCCTTGGATAATTTCCAAATACAGATATTCATGGATACCAAATATTTAAATGGAATTGATATATAAATTTAATCCTTCACTCCTCAATATATTGGATGCAAAAGAGGAATTAATGTGTTTTATACACATCTTTTACACATTTTTTTCTGAGTTTAAGACCATGAGGTAGAAGGTGATTGCCCAAGGCACTGCGTCCCTTGGATATTCATGTGTATCTTTGATAGCTATGAGGACCTCTCTGCCCAAATCTAAAGTAAACATAGCATATAGAGCCCACATTCATGAACTTGTGGTACTTTCATAGTTTTAATAGATTGACTCCTTTTTGATGTAGTATCCCTTAACAGAAAGTTGAATCTACTGAGTAAACAAGACAGTACAACTGAAGGCATTCGGCTACTATGGTTGTACTTTGTAGTGAAACATCCAGATTTTGCCATAGAACACTTTGTAAGAACACAGGTACACTTTACATTTGCTCAAAATGCCAGACTGTTGCTGAAAAAAATTACTTATTCACAATACTGAATATCACCCAACGTACACTTTGAAGTTTGTACTTACTGAACTTTTTTCTACTTTTTTGCATCAAGATGTTTGGTTATATATTCTTGGAAAAGGGAAAGCATATAACTTCTGCAAATCTGTGACCCAGGCTTGGTGAGAGAGAAAGAGACATTTATGTAAAGTCTCTGCCTTTTCAGTGCTGAACCCTTTTGCCTTTAGATGGTGTGGTCATCCCAGGAGGTGGTTTACTGGGATTTCCATACACAATGAGTCCCTCATACTTTTGCAAATGTTTGCTCAGTGAAACGCAGTGAAGACAACTGTCTTGCCTCTTGTAATTTCTGCTCCTTCCTTGAAGGTGTCACTGGGTAGGTAGGAATGTCTAGCTCAGATGATTTGGACATCTTCTCAACCTCACATCCAGGACCTGCAGTAGCGGGTGGTGAAGGATTGCATATGCTATGGAAACATTCCTTTCTCAGCTTTCCCTCAGCTGATTATCTAGGAATTGGCTAATCAGGTTGCGCTTGTGGAGGAGCAAATACATGATAATAAAATAGGACAACTGTCCTCCTTTCAACAACATTGTAAGTTTGTATTTGTATCTGAAAAATAAGGTAGTTAAACAGAGTGAGATCAGTTTGCTGTTATTGTTCACATAAGTCTAAAAAATAAAGATTTTTTCGGAGAGATATCATGAGCATTATTAAAATTTAACTCGTTTAACTACATCAGCCCTCGTTTGTAAGACACCACTCTATTTTCAGGACTGCTTTTGTTGTTATATGTGACACCTGACATCAAGTGGAAATTCTTTGATTACAGAAAAAATGTTAGACATATTCAGTGAAACCTGTATCTAGGTGACATGTCCATCTCAGTAATGGTAACTGCATTCAGACTCGGACTGTGAAGCAAGGCTATGTATTTCAAGGTGAAGAGGAGGACTGGCCCAGCAAATCAACAAGGTGTACTTGTAAAGAAGCTTTGAAGTAGTTTCAACTATAAGAATTTTGTATGGGGAGAAATGACAAAAATCTGATTTTCACATCACTGTCTTTGCCTGGTTGTAGCAGGAACTTGGCCTGAAAATTGAGACTTCAGCTGTGCAAGTATCATGGCTTAGGATGACGCTCTGTCTCTTCTATAGAAGGACCAGGAATGTGCAATAAGCATGTTCCTTAAAGCCAAGTGCCTGCCATTGTTCTATGGCCACTCTCTTTAGCCTGATGCTGATTCTTAATAGTCTAGTAAAGCTAATTACACATTTGTTGTCATTTGTAACCTGAACATTTCCCAAAGGATATTGCTTTTGAAACTGCAAAGTAAGTTTATTTGTAATGAATTTGGATAGAATGGAATATTTTATTACAATCATTTTGTAAATATTGGTAATATCTGTTTTTAACTTTTTTTTTTTCCCATTAATCTTTTAACTTTATTTTCTTTACAGTTACGGACGAGTTTATGCTGCAGACCCCTACCACCACACACTTGCTCCAGCAGCCACCTACGGCGTTGGTGCCGTGGTAAGTGATCATTTCCTCTTCTTCCTCATCACTGTCTTCCCCATCTCCCCACGCTCCACTCTCTGCTTGGATCTTAGCACGGTTGACATCTTCTCACTTTCAGTTAATTGAATTTGTCTCTTGTGCTAACGGCAGCTAAAATGCCACATTAATCCTCCCAGTAAACTTGATAAATGTCTTAATTTCTTGGCAATGTACTGCATGTAAGTTATTATATTTCTAATTTTGCAAGTATCACCTAGCTGAGCACTTACCTTAATGGAATAATTAGTCATTTTGATAATTAAATCCATCACTAACGGAATGCATTGTCAATGCAGAACATATTTTCTTTTTTTTTGCCTTGCATTTACATAGCCCCCAGGTACAAGTCACACCAAAGATTACATTAGAAGAGCTTTGCCAAAGATTTCAGGCTGCTTCTGTCAGCCCAAAACCTGACTGCTTTTTTTGTTCCTCTTCTTGATTATAATTAATGTCTAAAATGGTAGCTGCCCACCACCCTACTCCCCCC
>NW_009648965.1:623407-630907 GCF_000708025.1 Charadrius vociferus | reverse complement strand
GGCGGCCGGGGGTCTGCCTGGGCATGGGAGGGGGGCAATAACCTCACCAGCTCGCCCTCGCTGGGCTGCTGCTGCTTTCCAGCCGGAGGCCAGAGCGATGAGATTCAGCACGGGACTGGGTTGAAGGTTTGCTTCCCGAAAAGGCATGGTTAATCCAGTATCAGATGTCATTTTCAGGCAATGCTGCACAATACTTGGGGAAGAATTGGGTTTTGTTCGTAGGAAGGAAAAAAGGCAGCTTCCAAAGTGACTGCACTTAACCAGGACATTTCATCTAAGAGGAACGCAAGAATGCCACTGAGATGAAATGTGCCTGTAGTTGCTCAGCCACGTGCCGCTCGGGGAGCGGGCTGGCTACGGGTGAGTGTGGGCCCACTGCTCGCAGCTGGGCCCTGCACCCCTTCTCGCAGCGACGGATGGGAGTTAGCCTTCTGTTCCGCTGTCTTTTTTACGGACAGCTGCTATTTCTGTGCACCTTCAAGTACAAGGGAGGAAGGAAAAATAACTGTTCTTGGAAGGCTCCTTCTTGTCACTCCCAGGTTTGTCATCCAAGGCACAGGAAAGACAACTGCGTACTTGTAGGTCTGCACTTACCCGTCAGTCCAACAGGTCATGATGAGGCTGATGAGTTTGATGTGCCATTAATCACATCACAGGAATGCCAGCAGAATTATGTGACTCTTCTGCCTGGGTTCCTGTTATGCTGTAATTTAGCAGAGGAAGAGAAGACATAAAGTTAAGGGATTAAATATTGCATGTTTTGCAGTTTAGCAGCAAGCTTTACTCTAAAAAGTGCTTGGTTCCTTCTGGGAAGGTAAAGAGAAGGAATCCTCGTGTTTGCCAGGAATGGTGGGGAGGTATTATGTTATGCTTACTTTATATCTTTGTATGAAATATGAGCACTAAATGTTCAAGTGTACTCTCCTCCACACCATGCATGAGGGAGGTACTGACAGTGTTTCCTTTGGTGGCTGGATAAAATGACAAAGGTAGTAATACGGAGTAAGATTTGGACTGAAGGAAGGTGAGAAGCATGTGAATAGATAAACCTGAGTGGGATATACACACACGCACAAAACCTGAAACACCACATAATTTTCATGCGGTTGGATTCATCTGCCTGTTGTCTGGTATCTTCATTTATGATTTAATGCAGTAGTGTTTCTTTTCTTGGCCAAGTAGCTAACACATGCTAAATTGATAAAAACTTTGTATTTCGTGAACGACTGGCCAGAGAATAAGCAAAGCATGTGTAACCAAAAGAAAAAAAAAAAGGAGAATGCAGTAAGCTTTTCAGGGTATTTTTTCCGAATTATTTAAAGTTCTAATACAGCTTTAATTGTCCAGCAAACGTGAAATTAAATCTTTTTAGGAAATCTGTCCCTGTATACCATGTCCTGTACTGCTCTGTCTTTTATCATCTTTAAGGGCATCATGTTTCCTTTTTGGGTAATATGTTAAGTTTTTTAACTAGTATTTCATTTTCTTTAACTTTCTGGGAACTTTGTCTTCAGTTTGAATTGCTGTTGTGCCGTATTGCCATTTCTTACCTCAAGTGATTTTTTTTTTTGCAAGTTTGACATGTTCCTATTGCCACATTTTTTTTTTTCAGTTTTACAGTACAGATGCGTGAGGAAAAAAGGCTGTGCAAACGATTTCCTCCCTGAAGTAGAGCTGAAATATCATCATTTTTGTAGGTGGAGGGGAGAGAAGAAAAAAGAAGAAAAAAAAGCAACCTTATTTCAATGGGAAGAGAAGATTTGAGTGGGAGATCAGAAGGGAAACAATAATTTGGGGAGGTCTTTGAAGAAGTTATGAAATTACCAGTATTATAAAAGATTATCACAATGCTTCATTTATTCCTAAAGGGCATATGCTTCACCTCTCACTAAAACATGAGCTTTATGCCACGTATTTCCAGACTGGAACTTGAGCCCTTACAACACGTAACTTGATTCCTACAGCAACGGAGATGTTTGCTTTTTGTCTGAAAGGGAAATTGTTCTCCAGCAGCTTTTATGCCTCTCCAGCACTTCCCTAGTGCTCTGCATACCAATAATTGCCTTGCAGCACTTCACAAAAAGCACAATGGACACAGACTAGGATCAGAAAAAAATCTAGGTAGCCTATGCCAGGTTATCATCAACTTGAATCTTTTTCTCTTAATGAGGCAAGACTGAGATTAGCACAGGGAGGAAAAAGATTAAAAGTACTTCTAGATCCAAGAGCTGGTCTTTATTCTCTTGCTTGGAAAAGAAAGGTTTTTATTTCATGCTGGTTTGTGTTTATGTGGGTATGTTTCGTATATCCACACAAACAAAGGATGAATCTAATGCAACGGCAGTGTTGTTGAAACTGGGATGTGACTACCTGAGCATTTCACCACTCACTTTAGTTGGCCAGAGTACAACTCCTGCTATGCAGCAAAGCCATGAAACACGCGGATTACCCATTCGCGAAGAGCAGATACTTTGAATTATATCCATGAAGGGACCTGGAAACATCAATGTCATTTTAGTAGTTCAGTCAGACAGCATCCAGGGCCAGGAGCTCCTGTTCAGCTGTTGTTCAGCTCTCTAGTAGGTGCTGCCAAACTTTTCAGATTCCTACCCAGTGCCTTACCAGGATGCTCAAGGAAGGCGATACTGGTTTATTGTGGTTTGCAGTACTCAGTTAGGTAGGGGTACTAAGAATAAGAGTTCTGGGTGGGAGGCGAGGTAGAGGTGATTGCCATGCCCACTGAACCTGTGTTCAAAGCACTCACAAATATATGTGGGAGACGGTTTTAAAAATCTCTTGGCTAAATGTAATACAGGAATGGTGGGGGTTTTTTCCGTCAGTAGCTGCCATGGGTATATTGGGTCAAGCCATTCTCAGTTCTGTTAAAGACCTTCCATTTTACTTGGCTAATTAGTCACTGAGCAACACTTCTTCACTAGTCTGTTGATTGGGACTCTGCCCTGAATTCCAGTCCCTGTTCCCCATTAGATTGAAAAAAACATGCCTCCATGACCCCATCGCTTGCTTAACAGGGATCGGCTGACACTGAAGTGTCCTTTCTCTTTCCCATGAGACAGGTTAGCTTGTTGTAGGTTCCTGATTCCAAAAGAGATTTACAGTTGAAAATCCAAACTGGAGAAAAGCTCATTGTGTTTAAGGCACTTTACAGCACTCCAGTCTGCTGCTCAGCGCTGCTTATGGCTTGGTTTAGTTTGCTTTCTGCTAGCTGTGATTTACGCAGGCGTTGCCTGGGCAGCCTGCACGCCTAACCAATTTAATGACTCCATTCTTTAGCAAAAGGCCTGTAAGTCAGGAGTTCAGGACATAGGAAAACTGTTAAATAAAACATAAGTGAATGCAAAAATAATCATTTAACGGACATTATGAAAGGATGGTAAACCAAACAGTTCAGTCCAATGGATGATCTATAACATCTAAACAAATATGACAACTAATTAAGGATTAGGTTCTGCATTTTGGATGACAGACCTTATAAAAATGAACAGTTAGGTTATGTTGGGGGAAAAAAAGCTGCATTTTCCAAATGTCAGACAGACAGCTCAGTAAGCAGAAAAGCTCGGTTATCCAATTAAAATAAATGTGCAGTGTTCTCAATATAAAGAGCTAAAGCATCCTTATGTTGAGGAGTTAAGATCCTGAAATATAAGTGGAGCAAAAAGTGCTCTCTATAAAGATTAATGTAATCTATCAAGATTAACATTTTGCATGCTGGCAAAGGCCTACAGTAATGTGTTTCAATCCCTGAAATTGGAAACATTAGACTAAGATCAGTACCAATTTAAACCCCAGGTAACCCCAAATATTGAATTGAATTCATTATTTACAACCACGATGGGCTAATAAACTTGCCCTAATGGCTTCTATGGGAAATAGATACCTACAGTAGGTGCTTATCCTATTTCCCATAATCCTCTCTGATACTTCACATGAAATGTAATAACAAGTTGCATAAATGTAATTTAGGGAAAAGTCTTCCACTAAAAGTAATTACTGATTTATTCAGGAGTTTGATTCCTGTCCTAAGAAAGATCAAGGAAGTTTTTGAACATTGTCATGTGCACTGGTGTCATAAGAGGGGCCACAAAGTTTCAAGACCACCCGTGGGGGACACAGTTTAACCTAATTTTTTTGTTGTTGCTTTCTAGCAAAAAGAGGTTATGAGATGTCAGTGGAAAGCCAGTGGTGAGAAGGGATCACAATAGCAATTAAACTAGAAACTAGGTTGAACTTTCATTGTAGGAAAGAAGAGCCCATTCCCTAGATTGCCATGATAGGGCAGGAAGGGCACGAAGGGCACATCTTTGTGTTAAGCCAAGATTTAAACCCACCCTTTGGAACAGGTCTCCAAAACAATAGTTTCGCAGGCTGGAAATTTATAACACAAATTTTCTAAAAGGATATTTAATTCATGGCATTTGCAACAGAATTAATGTGAAACATAGGGATTTTCTGGTGGCTTATAGAGCAGAAAGCAGAAAATTGTTACTAGGAGGGAGGCTTTAGAGGATTTACCAGGGGTATTAAAATGGAATTCAAGTTTGTGAGGTGCCTGATTTATATAAAAATTCTGTCAAATGTTGAAATGAGAGGTGAGAATCTCAGCTCTGCAGTGCCTGAGAAAGCATGGAAGATCATGGCTGTAACACTCCCACCTCTCTTTGATTTCGCCACCCACAGAATTGCCACCTTTTTTGTGAAGTGAGCAGTTGCACTTGCAACTCTGAGTGCCTCTGCTATCCTCACCTTTATTCTTCTAGAAGCTCTGTTTAACATCTTCTTGGTCATAACTTTTGATGTTCGTCCAGAAGGGCAATCATCCAACTTCCTATTATTTGAGAAGGATGATGGCCTGGGAATACAGACATTGCTAATTCACAAATGAAGCTGATAAAATGTGTAGGTGAGGTTTCATCACAGACTTGAAAGATCTGGAGCCCCATTGCTCCACAGTTAAAAAGCAAACAAAGTTTTTTCAGGAAAAAAAAGCAAGGAAGAGGGGGGAAAATAGTTTTATCTGGGAAGCAGTAAAGCTTTTATTGGCAGTTCTCATATACTGATAATAGAGAGAGAAATATGTGTGTTGCTACAGTTCTGCTGTAAAGATGAGAAGTTGTTACGGGATATCTCTAGATTCTGATACATGTCTTTTTATTTATTTTTTTTTTAAACATGATGCACCATGAGGTCATGCTATAAAAATTTGACGTTGTCCCCTGTCTTCAGCCAACCTTGTCCCCTAATATCTCTTTCCTATTATGAGAATATACAAGTCTAGGTATGCAAGGACATCATTTGTGCGCTGAGATTAAGGGAAGGCATGCATCAACACAGCGTGCTGTACCAGTCATCCGCTCTGAATCCAGTCTGAAATCTCTTGCCTCTGGAAAATGAGAAGTGGTAACGTGAACATGATAAGCAGAGCAACATGGCCTACTTTTTGATAATCTTTTATAGCTTTATTCTCGGTGGCTTTGAGGGGAAGCCAATGGAGAAATCTTTTCGCCCAGTGCCAAAATAATGGAGATAGATACATGTAAATTTGTGCTCTCATCCAGTTGTCTATCTCTTTGTCGGTTAGTCAGCCTGATCCTGGTGGTTTCAAGTTATTTTATATAAAGCATACTCAGGGTTTTAAGAGACTGAAGTCACCTAAAGAGGTGTGGTCCAACTTTAGCAGAAGCATTTGTCTAGATCGTTGACAAAGGATACTTCTAAGTTCTTTTTTTTAGTGTGAGATTTCTGCGCTTTTTCCACAAATTCGAAAGTTCTTCTCCCTTCCTATTTCATTCCTAAACTTAAACTTCATTTTGTTCATGATTAAAAGAGACAATGTGGAGCAGGTAATTTTTTTTTCCAATTTAGTTGAAAGAGAAATTAAGACCTTAGCTTGCTAACTACAAGATCATTTCCTAAGAATTGTATTTTATGAAGATCTGGTACAGTGCTAGAGTATTTATACATAAAAGTATTCACTTACCTGTGATGGTTTAAAAATCTGTATAATATTTTCTGGTGCAACAGGCACTGTCTGAGTTAATGGAAGCAGCTGACAATAAATACATTTTACTTGAAATGTTCTAGACCTTACGTGTTGCTTCTTTTTACTATTTTCTGAAAAGCAACCACTGCATTGCATATAATAGTGACTGTATTTTACATCACGCAAAAATTGCCAGCTGGTTTTAGACTGTGCATTTTCTCAACCTTCTTAGAATCAGAAGGGACACAACTGTTTCTTTTGTCGACTTGCTTTAGCAGGTTACTACTCATTTGCACTACCAGATCTCTAATACTAAGCCTTAGCATAGCTTTTGCATTAATGTCTCCTGCCTGCATATCAGTGGTGTAAAAGGAAGCTCACATACAAATTTTGCTAATTTTACTCCCAAACTAACTTTCCTTTACTCTTCCTCTTCAGTGGACAAGAAGCTGTACTGCAAAAGGGAGATGATGTAGTGTGCTGTTAGCCATGTAATCTGCATTACTTTCTTCCTACTCATTGCCAGAATTAAAGATTTAAAAAAAAAAAAAAAAAGAAAAAGAGAGAAAAAGGAAAAAGAAAAGTGTTGGTAGTTATGCAGATATGCGGAGGGTACTTACCAATGAGCTAAAGGAAGGCAGGCTGCTGAGTGAGCAGAACTGAGGAATTTTAAATAACTTTAAGCCTGCTAAAAGGAAAAGTCATAAGGTCTCTGGTGCTTGCAATCATTCTGCAGAAAAACAGACAGCATTAAAAGAGAAACTTTTCAATTATCTTCTGTGTAAGCACAAGCATGCAACAATATCAATAGCATATTTTAATCAGAGAAAAGACAATGGCTTAAACTTGAATTTTTTTTGGTGCTCATTTGCAGGGCTCTGCCCAGAGCACATAAACATCTAAGGTGACTTGTTTTCTGTAAATTCAGGAGTGGACGTCTAAAAGCAAACTGACACATTTTTCAAAATTAAAGATAAAAATTTTTTGCTAGGGAGATGGGATTTTAGAATAGGCCCACTAAAAGGCTGGTTTGGGATGGCTACATATATTTTTCATGTGTCTCAGGCTAGCTTTATTTTGATCCTTGCCCATCATATTTCATTGACATAAGGAGCCATAGAACTAATACTGTGGAGTTTCATTGTTAGGAAAAAAAAAAAGTCTTGAAGTCCCTGAAGCTATTTACTTTTTGGCTGAAAATTCCACCAAAGCAGGAGAATCCTCAGCTGTCCTCCTCCTCCCCGTCCTGGGCACACAACAGGAGGGAAGTCTGAACCCAGCAAATGGGCTGCAGATTAGTACCAACTAAACCCACCCCAGAATCGCTCCAGCCTTCCCTGGGTTAGACTGGGGACTTGCACTGGAAGAGAGCTGAGCAAGGAACTCCAGGTTGTCAGCTACGCCGTGCAACACTGATGCGTGACAACCGCTCGCTTAGCGATGCAACGTGCAGGCAGAGGCTGCACAGCTGTCGGGGACTCAGTACGGTCTGGTACCCT
>NW_009648965.1:604484-623377 GCF_000708025.1 Charadrius vociferus | reverse complement strand
GGTGTCTGTCCTGGTAAATTAATAAGGCATAGTCCAGTCCAGTGGGATTACAGCTATTCCTCTCCGATCACCGGGGCCAGTCCTTCATTAGGCGTTCTGTGCAATGGGGAGCGGAGGGTGACTCACTCCCTTCTCCTGTATTTCTGCATACAGGAATTCTCTTTCTCTCCTTCAAAGATAAATTTGACCTTGAAGAAAACACAGAATTGAGGCTTCTCTCCCTCTAAGTTGCTTTTCTCCACATGCACAGGAGAAATGAATGAATTTTTTTTTTACCTTACGCTTTCCTGAACATTTCGTATAATAACCCAACCTAGGTAAGATATTTAAGCCTAATTGAAAACTAAATTTTCCCAGAACCTCAGCTGTGAAAGCAAAACGACTCTTCTGTGAATCTCAAAGACTTATGTGGGAGAAGGAACCCGATAGTCTTGTCAGGAAGTTTAGAGGCGTAGCTCTTCAAGTCATTTTTAATTATCTTCCCCTAAATAGAAGAATCACCAGTAGCTTGTAACATGCCCATAGGACACTTCTTCCTTTCATAACAATAAAAGAAGTGTGTGCTAAAGAACAATAGAAAACAATACAGAAGACATTTTACTATTAATGAAGTGTTTGATGCCATGCCCTCATTTACAACCAGCCGTCCATCCTTCAGAAAGTTTAACTTGAAACCAAAAAAGCCTCAAGATGGATGACGCAGAGGTTTGGGAAATTTCCTTATGATGGGCATCTGCAAAACCTCTGGGACTTCCCCTTATACTTGGGGTTGCTTTTAACTAAGATAGCTTTACTGGAAACATCAATAAACTTTGAAAGCTCACTTCTAAAAGATAGCATTTTCTGAGCCCTTATTTTTACATCCGGTCCAGCAGAAGCAGTTTGCTTAAATAACTCAGTGGGGTTTTTTGTTGTTTTTCCTTTTAAAGACTCTTTTTACAATTCCTAATATTAAACTGGAAGAGCTTGAGAAGATCAAACAGCAAATAAAGATTTAAAAAGCGTAGCAGAGGCTGGAGCTGGGAAAAACCCCAACCAAACAAATAAAAGACCAAAGAAAACCCTCAGAGATTCATGCTCTCTTAGTATATTAACCTGACTTTAAAGCAGAAGAGTCTCTTTGGGCTCGTTGGTAACTGACTACCACAGCCATCTTTCAAGAGAGACCTGGGAAAAGGGGATGGCCATGCAGAGGAGGAGCCCTCAACACACTTGCAGAGCCATTCTGTCCAGGAAGTGCCTCAACCAGTGCTGCAAAGCATAATGCAAAGCCATTTTACATGGTATTGGGGACCCGTCTGTAGCCACCTTCTCTTCCAAAGGAAAGTTCATCTGAGTTGTGAAAGGCACAGAGGCCCTTGTGTTTCACTTTCTGTAGCCAAGCCGTGTGGCAAACCCAGTCAGTCGGGTTTTAAAGCCTTTGTTCTTAGCCCCTGACTGATATATAGCACTGTGACAGGCATAAGTTTTCTCCTTATTCAGCATGAAATTAACTTGACATGTTCAAAGAACCAAAGCTATCAAGCCTGGATCATAATCAGCGTTAGCTTCTTCAGGGGAATCTTCACAGTCAAACACTAAAATGTAATCTGTACTTGCAACGACTCCCACGAGCACCTCTGGCACTGCAGCGGTCGTTGCACACATGCTCAAGAGCAGACATGCTCTGGCTGCCCTTGCAAAGGGGTGAAATAAGGAACAAATATTCCTCGTGCCCTCCCCCTGCCTTCCCACAGTAGCCCCAAAGTTGTCACAAGCCAGCCCAAATGCATTGTTTTAAATATGCTTGTAATGAGTAAATGCATCCATAGCCATTTGGATCTGGTATTTTAAATGTTTAAGTGCCTTTTGGGAAGCTTTTAGGCTGAAACATTGCTGTTAAGACACTGAAATATTAGTAAATCTTGCAAACGACACAAGTTCTAATGTTCCTCATTTCTGCGGTGCAGCATGCTGTGCTAATGACCCGGTGACTGGATTTTCTGCTTTTGAAAGCAGAGCTATATGCCGTAAAACTTTCATCTAAGTTGATCTGCCTCTCTCTAATGAATTTTTTATTTGTTTACTCGTTGTTTCACTAGAATTTAAAAGTAGCAATTAAAAAAAAACAACCAACCAAATCCTAACCCCCTAACAAGGAACTTGCCTTAATTCAAGGTCCAATATAATGATGGGGGAAACGTCATGCTACGGCCTGTAAAGTGAAAAGAAGTCAAGAAAGACGCATAAATATGTTTAGTATTTTACATGTGAAGAAATGCATAATTCATGTGATGATGGTGTACATTCGCACCAGCCACCGCAGCTACATTTGCCATGCGGCCGTGCCCCTTCATGCCTCGGCGTAAGTACAGCCAGCTGTCAGTTCGTTGGAAGTTCCTGATGTCTTTTGACCACAGGTCCAGTTCCATTTCCAATCTGGTTGGCTTAATACAGGGTGCAAGACCTCTCGAGTTTGGCCTGTGCCGGGCAAGGGAGGCTGAGCTGGCACATTCTGCATCTCCATGGGGGTTTGAAGCAGACCCCGAGCAACCCGTCCTACCCTCGGTGCCTGGCTTCCCCTCAGTGGCAGTCCACTGCCCCTCAAAAAAGAGGCCAGGAATGAAAAAGCAGCAGGAGTAGACAGCAGGAGGAGGAGAGCCCTTGAACCAAACATTGAGCAAGCCAAGGTGACTGTGCAGGTGGTGTCTGGGGACATGGGGGAGCGAGGGAGCCACGTTGCATCCCACGTGGCAGCCGGCAGCACAGAACAGCCTCCGTCGCCTTCCGGCAGGAGCAGCTGCAGGACCAAAGGCATGGCTGAAACGTATTGCGGTTCCTATAACTGAGGTCGATGCCGAAATCTCTGTTCGTTCTGGTGGAGCTCACAAGTGGAAGTGGGGGGAGGCATGAGGGTGCTCCTGGTGCTGCCACTGCCCTCGCTGCACGCATCCCCGGCCCTGAGGCACGACCACCCGTTCGCCCCAGGATTTGCTTTGCACAGGAGTAGAAAAAATACTCCGTGTACAAATAAATAAAAACCCCAGCCCTTCTGTTTCAAAAGCAGAGTAGAGATCAATATTTACATCGTGTTTATTTACAGTAGAGTTGGTCAAAACAATGTTATTAGAAAAATACGCGGTTGAAATGTGGTTATTTTTGCCTTAATTCTGAGCCAACTGTACAGTCAAAATTTCTCAGCTTAGAGGACAGGCAGTCGATGAAAGTTGTGCATAGTCCAAATACGTGATTGCCCACCCCCTGCCCCTTCCCTCTCCACTCAGCTGTTGTTTCAGCCCTCCAGAGTATGGCAGGGTCTGGTCGAGCAGTGTCAGTCAAACCCCGTCTGAGCCATGCAGAGCTCCCCAGAGCTCGGCACCGCTGAGTGAGGTGTCAGCAGGGTCTGGTGTTTAATCTCCAGCTGAAGCACGTTGCGATGGCTTGTGCCAATCCACCCTTGGCTAGCACGAGCACAGCAAGGAGCTTCAAGGAACAGCTGGACGGGGCATGCTGGAGAAATGACCCTTCTCCACTGGTTAGTGAGACAGGACACAGCAAACACATCCCTGTGTGCGAAGCAGAAAAGGAGAGGAGACGTTAACAATTTGGCTGGGGGGAAAGAGCAGAGAAATGCCAGCACACTCCCCCCCGCCAAGATGGTGTGAGTTTTTCTTGTCTCCATCCTTTCAGTGCCAGAGGTTTGCAGCTCAGCCTCAAATTGATGTATGGGTGGTCGTGGTGAGTGAGATGCTGCGGTGCAAGGACCGAAATGAGCTGTGGGGGGAGAGGGCTGGGAGGGGGCAGGGGCTTTTGCAGAGGTGTGGACAGAGGCAGTGTAGACCAGACTCCCTCAAAGCATCTTCCTGCAACGCTCAGCTGGCCTCAGAGTAGCACAGAAACCTTCTCTTCCTTCCCATAATTTTGTTTTTAAGGTACTCTTATTCCAAACCTTCACACTAAAGTTCCAAAAGCAGAGAAAATAGTGTGTTTTGAGACCTGTAGGTCTTTATTATGGTAAAATCATAACATCTAAAATCCAATTCAGTCCTTGCTATAAATAAGTATAATGAAGAATTTAATGATATTTCCAGTAAAATTAGTTAGAAGGCAAACTTTAAAAAATGACACAGATCATTAACTGGGAATATTTCTCAGAAGAGATTTGTTATATTAAAAAGGCACTGAAATTACTAGCGTTAATCAACTGTATTGTATTAAAAACTCTGTATAGATTAATTAAGTACTTTAAATATGAAGAAATAAAAAAATGGGGGTATAGCGGAATCACAGGCTTGAATCTGGGTCTCCTGCCATGCTGCTTTCCCTGCACTTCTTAAGCACCTAATTTAGTAAGAATTCAGATTAAATAATTCTTCTTGGCTGGTCTAAGCTGTTTTTAATACCCCAATTCATAAGTAAAAAAATTCCTGGCTACTTTCCTCAAATGCAGGTGCTGGCCTCCCCCCATGTCCTTCCATCACACCCTCGGCTGAATCTGGTCAGTAAGGGCTAAAGAGTCAGCAAAATACATTTTATACAGTTCCTGTGATATTTAGCTGTGATTCTTTGCCTATAGGACCTGGCATTTCTAGGTGGTCTCCGCTGAACAAATCTGGGTTTGTTTAGCCACTGACTTCAGATCAGAAGTGCATTCAGCTCAGCACACCTAAAATTTGTATTTGCCAATGAGGGAAATTCAGCCTCTACACTGCTGGCTCCCTTGGGTACAGGCCATTTAAAACAACCTCAGTTAAAAGTACCTATCTGTTTTGTTTTGGTTTTGTTTTGTTTGTTTGTTTGTTTTTTAAATACTGTCAAATAGGTAGGATACATTTTATCTTTCTTCTTGTGGGAAACACCAAGCAGCTCCTCTCTCATCTGGGCTGAGACAGCCTTGCACCATGTTAGAGAGCAAGGTTTTTCTGGTGATGGAAAAGCAGTAGGATTAGGCCAGCAGTAACCTCATCAACACAGTCAACGGCTCCAGGTGTACATGTTCCTCTCCTATACCAACCTACCTCATTGGCATATATGTTATATAAAATATTAGAATATTCACTGTTAACTCTTGCAGAAAAATGTACTTTGCTATTACGGGCCAGGAAAAGCAATTTTGTATTTGCCTCCTTGAATGTTGCCACATTTTTCTGATATTTTGCCAAATCCACTTGTACCAGCAATGTTTCAAGCACTAGGAAAAAAACCCAGAGGCGCTCCCTCTGTCTACTGCACTTACACTATATAGAAACATCTGTAAGAGTGGTCAACAAAGCCGTCTTCTCCCTGAAGGTAAAAATGTCTTTCCTTGTAGAAAGGCCTAAAATCAAATTTATAAAAGAAGAAACTTTAAACCAGTCTTTTTCCCATCCTGTACATGCACAAATCACAGCCCAGCCTCCTCAAATAGGGTGAGGGCTTGCTAACAGACATTGTAGCTCTCGGGCATTTGCAAAAGAATAACCCGCATGCTGTTTCCAAGCCCGTGTGCACCACAAAGGAAATATCTTCCAGAGATCCTCTGGTTCAGTAGCTGCTATTGAAAAGGCGGCCCAGAAGTAGAACATTTCACTGGTTTAAACTAAATAATCAAACTTGAAAGCTGGGAGACTTAGATATGGTTTTTTAAATAGGCTTAGCATTAACAAAATAAAAAAAAAATCATTCTTGTGCCGTTTGTCTGGCTCAGTAGGTATTATCATATATTCTTGTCCTCCACTTTCTTATTTCAATTGTGTGGTGCTTTAAATGATGCTGGGTAATACACCAGACCGTGTATCAGAAACAGGTCACCAGCTGATTTCCTGCAGCTGCTTTATAGAAAAGAGTACTCCTTAAAACTCGAAAGCTCTTCAGCCAAGTTGCCAATACTCAAGGAGCTGTTGTACACATACGTTTTGTTATGGTGCATCTCACATTCTGGGCACACTCTTTAGTTATGTGATAAAAATACTGACATATGTTCATGTAAAATGCAATTATCTAAAATATTTGTAGCCACAGACTATCACTCAGAGAGGATGAGCTGCCTATTTTATTATTTATTTTATTTTATTTTATTTTATTTTTTTATGGTGACAGTAAATCAGAGAGTTGTTTCACCTGTAGAGTTCAGCTGAAAGGATACACTTGTAATTATATTAATTGAATCACCTGGACACTGTCTTACACAGGAATTAGGCCTGTGCTGCATGCAAACCTTATTTTTTGCAATTATTTTAAAACAAAATTAGGCAGTTTGCAAGAAGTCTTGAATTTTCTCTTCTTCCGGGTGTTTGTTTTTACTTTTCCCTCCCTTCGCAGTGGTGGTTTTGCTATTGGCCAGGCAGGAGCAGAAACACTGGAAAGCAGCTGAAGGAGCCCCTGCCCTCCCGGGACCTGCGCGGGGTGGAGCTCTCGGCGCAGCGGAGCTGCGGGTGCGGAACCGGCCCTGAGGAAGGGGCCGTTCAGGGGCCGTCGTGGCTCTGCTCCTGTGAGCAGCACGGTGGCTTTAAGGTCAGCTCTCAGGTGTGAAGGCGCTATGAAAGTCAAAATACATTCTTCTTTTTGGGGAGAAAAAGCTTTTGGCTGTGAAGAGATTTGCGCCACAGGAAAAAGAAAGGTGTGGGTGAGTGTTACTGAATACAAACAAGCCCCTGTGTGTTCTACTGCTCAACTTTTGTAGGGGTAGATGGAAAAAATAATAAATTTCAGAGTCTTAAAGGTTTGCCCTGAGTAGGGGGGAGGTGGAGGGTTTGGGGGATGAAGAAGGGAAGTGGGGGGGGGCGAGGTATTTAAGGTTTTGTCTTTTTTTTTCCTCGCCATCCAACTCTGTCTTAATTGGCAAGAAGTTAAATTGATTTCCCTCTCCAAGTTGAGTCTGCTTTGCCTGGGATAGTAAATGACAAATGATCTGCCCTCCTCTCAACTCATGAGCTGTTTTTTATATTTCCACCCCTGCTGTCCTGTTGAGGGGGGTGAGCGGCTGGCAGTGGCCAAGGTCAACTTGCCACAGAGGGGGCATGGAGGTGGTGGTGGTGCAGGAGCACTTGGAGAAGAGTGGGTGTCATGAAATATGACAGACTCATCTGGAGAAAGAGGGAAAAGAGTTGTGAGGCAGGGAACAGGAAGGCTATGGGCTGAGGGAGGTTAATCTAGGCAAGAGAAAAACAAGGCATTTGGCTGAGGAATATGTAATAATTGAGGCTTGTTGCTTTTCAAGCAGTTTAATCAACTAACACTAATGGCATGTAAAGCTTATATAAAATCAAAGATAAATGCAAACACCGTATGTGAATTTCCACGAATACTTGGAAAAAAGGCATATGAGGCTAGGAATATATCTCTAGGCCTTAAAAATAGGTGGTCTGTTTGTGTGGTTAGCTGACAGTGAAGCGTAACGCTGCAGCATAGCCCTCAAAAGCAGAAGTGAGGAGCAAAGGGCACAAAGCAAACTGTTATCCAGGATTTAAGTCGGATTTGAGGGGTATGTGGTATCTGTGCCTCCTGCAGCTCCGCTGTGCAGTGTGCCCAGGCACAAGCCCCAGTGAAAGGATGGCTGTTTGGATCAGCTTCAATAAAGAGGTTTTGCTGTTTGTTCGGCTCCTTTCCTAGCAGTAGAGCAGAGCTGCTGCGCCAGGCGGGCAACCAGCTCTAAATCTTGCTCTTAATAGCTACCTCTTGCAAAATGTGTGGTTTTGAAATTGTGCTATAGCAAGTACCCAAGTAGTTTTAGTGAGTTAATAAATGCTACTCTGCTCATTTGTGATACAGGCTCCTTCAGCAGATGTGAACAAGTATCACTGTGACAAACCTGCTTTGATTGTAGGGAGTGTCAGTTGAAGATGCATCACTTCCTCGTTACTTGATTAGAAAATTCAGGTGATAGTTTGGCCCAAGAACCCACAAAAACTGGAGTCCAAACACTTAATTGGCTTTTTCTGCTTTCACTGGGAGGTGCCAATTAAACAACTTTAGTGGAGTCTGCTTAAGAGGGTAACAAGGTCAAAATCAAAAAGAGGGCATGAAGGAAGATCAGCTGTGTCCCTGCACTAGGAGAAAAGTTTCCTAATTTGTCAAGCCGACTCTTATAGCCAGCAACAGAAGTGCAAGCTTGCAAAGAAAATATCCCTAGAGGAGTTACTGCAGTCTATTAGAAGAAAAAGAAAAAAAGGAACACGCATGTGCATCCCCCCTGATGGATGAAAAGGTTTTAAAATTCCCTCCCAACTTCTGGTCTGCTTGCTCTGTTTGTATTTGAGTGGCTCTTAACCTCTCTTCTAATTCAGTAGTGGCAGCTGGGGTTTGTTCTGTAATGTTTGTGTCTTTTAGGTGATACCAAGTCACCAATATTACTGAAATAACGCTAACAGCAGAAATAGAGTAAATGTCTGTATTATAATAACGAAGTAATTTCCTGGAGAAACATTTGACTACAGGCTGAACTATCTGGCCATAAGTGTGCTCCAGGAAAGGGTCAATACAGCCCTCGCTGGTGCTCACTAATCCTGGCCCCTCTTTCTCTGTTGATGGAAGGCGATCATCGCTTGTAGGCAACAGACTCAGGAAGTGTGGATGTGAAACATGATGCAATCACACAAATGCATATTTTCAATGTAAGCCATCACAGTATAAGTGCCTCATATTCAGATAGGCCTATCAACGCAGCAGGAAAATAGGCCTCTAAGTTACCATGCCTCAGTGATGATTTGGGAACAGGCTACAGGATCATCAGGCAGTGTGTCTTCACGGTTCTTCATACTGTGTTTAGGAGAAAAAAATAATAGGCAATCTCTGAGTTGCTGTGATTTTCAATTGTCTGAAGTGATGCAAGGAACCAGTACTTCTTAATAAGGTTTTGCGGTTTCATTGCACGTGTTTCATTTGAAGGTAAAGAGTATTTGCACAGGCACTAAAATATAGTGGAGAAGATCTGTACGGAATTTATGCTGCCCCTGGGGTTAAGAGTGTCTGTATCTGAGGGTTTATGTCCAGCTTTTTTTCCAGAAATGTTTGTGGGGTGAATTTTAAGTATTTTTATCTTGTGCAGGATTTGTAAATGTACAGGAGCTGGGTTAGGGCCATTGTGCTTTTAAGACAGTTGTTGTAAGCCGGGCGCTTCCAGAAAGCACACAGCAGATTTAATTCCAAGATGTACTGGCTCACCATGCTGCACTTGTGCTGCCAAATTCTGATAAATCCCCCAAATTAGACTTACTATGCAGAAATTGGGAGCTTGGACATTCGAGTTGGAGCTTTGGAAAACAGGAAATTAGTTCCTGTGATCACAGAACCAGTTAGCTTTTATTTTCTTTGTCTTGCTTAAGTTATCAGTGATAGCTTTAAATATAAATAACTTTGAAAAACACAATCACTCCTAGCCTAAAACTTGGGCATTATTGAATGAAGAAAAAAAAAAAAAAGGCTTCAGCTTTGTGTAAAGAAGCTTAATTGGTGACTGTGACCAGTAACTTTAATCGAATGTTTAGGATGCTTATCCAACCAGAGTGAGTGCTCAGAAATATAGTACTTCAGCAGCAGTTTGCATTAGTGGTAAACAACCATCATGATGTTCTTGCTTGTTATATTACAGTTTAAATGTTCTATGATGCAGAACTGTTAGTTCTGCTTGTATATAGCTATTACTTCAAAGCGAACGAGCTATTGAGAAGAATTTTTCTCAAGGATAACTTCGGAGCCCCACGGGAGAATGCCAGGTTCCCCATGCCAGAACGGAAGTTCAGTGCTCTGAGTTTGGCAGAAGGACCTTGCCCTGCCCTTCCCTAAAAAAAATGCACATCCATCCATCTCCTCTGCTCACCCCCCCCCCCTTTTTTTTTTTTTAATATTTAGGTCAAAATTAGAGTTGCACAAAAATAGGAAGTTGAAATGAAAAAGCATTCATTTCCAGCATTGTGTTAATGCTGGAGAACAAATTATAGAACAGAGTAGGTGAAAAACAGTTGAATCACTTTGACTTCTTGCCAATAGGGAATTAACAGAATGTACATTCAGTTCTCTTGGTGTTCTTCAAGTTTTCTCTCTTGTGTAAGAAAGATATATTTGCATCTTTGTGTGTTTTGCCACTTTCTAGTAGTGCTATAAGCTAGGGGCCGGAGACTGTATTCCCACATAGGGTAGACACTTGAACAAAAGTACAGCTTTAAGATCATCATTGTTTTGACCTTTCTTTTCCTTTTCTGCTCAGTACATACTGTGATCAATCAATAGCTGCTGTGGGAACCCTGGGTCAATATAATTTAAACTGCTTAGTATGTCAGAATGATGCCACTTCAAATATTGTAACACTGAAACCTTGTTGTATAAATAAAGAAACTAGTTGGAGAAAAGACAGATACTTTTCTTTGAAAGATCTGTTTAATGGGTTAATTATTTTAACAATGTGATACCACTTTTACAACACTTCTGAGCTGACAACTCTGGGTTTATGCTGATATAAATGTTTTTTATAAAACCAGAAACGGACAGAAACCCCTGGGAGAACTGTTTCCCTAATCTTTACCGGATCACAGGAGAAACAGTGGAAGATGGTATGAATGCGTGAGAAATGAGCTTTGTCTCCCCCTTACCAGGTTAGTCTGAAGTGCTCTGGTTCATTAAACCTAAGCATAATCCAGTTGCACCCCAGACTTCTGCCTTAGAAAGTAGCATGTGTTTGTTACAAAACTCCTTATTTCACCAAGGCTTTGTTTTCCCTGGTGAGGAAAATGTGTGTTATCTTGGTGATGGAGCTCTGGTTCACCTATAGGTGTTGAGAGGCTGCCACTTACTGGTTTGGGTAAGCCCCCAGTTCATGGTACTTTTCCAAAGCATTTACTTTTTTTGTAAACAAAGAAAATCTTAGCTTGCGGACTTAATGGAAAACATGAACCATCTGTGAATGTTACTTGCAGCTCATTTGCTTCATTGGCAAATATTAAACGGTGTTGTAAAGATCCACTGAAATTATGGAAATGGGTTTTAACATTAAAATCAAAGTGCAATTAGAACATTTCACTGCATAATTGTTTGGCAGACTAAGATAGTAAGCAGAAGATACCCAGATTTCTGATTTATTGGTCACAGGTTGTTTCTTTAGAACTACAGAAGCTGGGATACATTTTTGTATTTATATTTTTTAAATGATCTACACAATTATGAAAAGACGGTGCACGCGCATCTCGGGTTTTATTTTGTATGACTGGATTTTACATTTTCAACCTGTTATCTCCATTGTCTCTAAACCTGCATAGGTTGAAACTTGCACCATTTAGACGTGGGGGGTACAGACACTAGGACCTTCATATTTTCCCTTTATGTATGCCCTGGTCTGTCACTTGCAATGTATTTGGTTTCAACTATTATTCAGACATAAGAAAAAACGGTTAGTCACCAATGTGGCCCAGGGTGTTTTGTAAGTAAACACCATGTTGCAACAGACATATAATTAATCACAAAGCCTACCAGTTCATACCATCCTCAGAATTGAAGAGGTTTAAAACAAAACAAAAAAAATTGATTTAGTGTTGAAATTCCAGAAAATAAATTTTTATATATTTAAAATACAGACAGTGTTATGATTGCAATTTATTTGCCAAAAGCATGCTTTGGTGTTTTATGTGAAACAATGAGGAATTATGACAGGTAAGAGCTGGCCAGTGAGGCGCAGACTCCTTGTGCTTTTAATTTATGTACAGGGTGCTCAGAATAAGAATATATTTACTATCTGATGCAGATGAACACTAGGAGCTCAGCCCTGGAAATGAAATAAGTAGTTGAAATTACCACAGAGTTGTTTTTGGTGTAAAAGCTTTTCAGAGACTGTCTCTTTTGTTCAGTGCTGGTACAATAGGGTCCTATTTGTGACTAGGTTCCCAGGTGCTATTGTAATGCAAATAATTATATTTTTTTAATGCACACTGTGAGCTTCACTCTAGCTTCAGGAGTAAATATTTAAGTACATCTAATATTGAACTTTTGCTGAATGCCTTAGTATTCCTGTTATAATTGTTTAGTTTATTTATTTGGAGAATAATGTTAGTCTTGGGCGGGGGGGGGAGACTGTGTGTTACTGAGATCAACAGGAGTTTGGAGTCTTCAGTACTTTTCTGGATGGGGTGAACAAGAAGTGCAGCGGGCAATTTCAGTCAAATTATATTAGAATATTATTCCTAATAAGGTGGGAGGTAGATTTCCAAGCAGTACTAAGGTGAATTGCTTCTCAGGGAGCACTGTTGCTCTCTGGAAGACATATCTTGCTGCTCTATTTGAGTAGTACAGTACCTGGGCATAGCAAATAATTGACAATATAACAGACCAAATCTTGTGGTTTCTACCATTACAGGTGCGGCAGACATGAAGCACGCACCCATCAGCACACAAGAATAATGCTAAAACCAGCCATTTCCATGGCAGTTGGTTCAAAAGCTAAGTATTCCTCTTCTGCAGCAGTCGGGGTGCCCCAGCTGCACACCAATACTGGTTTTCATGTGGTTTGTTAACCATAATACCTTCAACAACAATGCCTTAGGACAGGGAGGATGTGTTGGCAGGACTAAGTGGTTTTCACTGGATTTTCAGCTACTATCTGCTAGCAATTGTAAAAGTAAACCCTTCACCTGACCCTTAATAACCACTGTGGCTATTGTGTGCATTTGGCTCTGGGAACAACAGTCCTACTGAAGGCAGCACCTGCAGATGGCTTTGTCGGGTGCAGTCTTCACAAGAGATGAGCCAGGTGGCGATAAGGCGGAGGTCTGAGAGCATGTTATGTGCTCAGGATCTGGAGGTAAGAATGAGAACCAGAGGTACCTGAAGGCCGGGAAGTAAATTAGGAGGTAAGTTTTGGCTGACAGTTGAAGCTGGAGGCTGTTGTTTTAATCCTCAATGTATACCCTGATGCTGGGTGGACAGCTTGCATAGTGCCTTTGACTTTTGTGACCCGAGCTCATTTTGGCTTTGGATGACACTGTGTGTGGATCTACCAATGAAGATGGGCTGACAAGGAGTTCTGCAGTAGATCTACCTCTCTGATTTTGAATGAGTCATGCCAAAATGAGTCGAGACATTTGGGACCTAAGGCAAGAGGATTGTTTTGTGTATTCTGGGCCATTCCTCTGAATTAATGTGCTATAGGGTTTAGTGTGCAGAGGCTGACAGTCTTCTTGTCTCACCATGACTACATACATGGATTAAACAAAACATTTCTCTAAAAGTAAAGAGAGCTAAAAAAAAAAAAAAATTCAGCAAGCATCATGCAAATGAATCTGCCTTCTCAATACAATTTCCCTGCAAACACCAACGCAGTGTAGGTCTTCGTAATGTGATAAATCAGCTGAAGAAGGAATAGCAACTTTTTTGAGCACCTCTGGAGGTTAATTGATGAAAGGATTTAGAGTTGATAAACACAACAGGAGGATTTGGATGTTTTCTCTAAGATGACAACCTGTATAGTCTGTGCTGCAAGATATTTATTTAACAGGAACTGTAAGTATGAAGATAAGATGATCATATCTCCTTCTCAAAAAAAAAAAAAAAAACCCAAAAAAAAACCCAACCCAAAACTAAACCAGAACTTTCTCCATTTCAGGCCGTAGCGTCCCACTATTGCTGCGACATCCCAGATAATTTCAGATCCCTTCAGGGGTTTAGTACTTAGATACATGTACGTGCTAATCCACAAAGTAGATGGAGCGGGAAGATGACCTCTGAGCTGTGAATCCCCATGGATGGGAAACAAACAAAAAGGAATGGACTAAGGCAACTTTGCAATATGAAGCTGGCACGTGGTGATGATAAACAGTCAACACTGGCACAACGCTGTTGTTTAGCTTTCAACCGAGTTAGTCTTGCTGCTACCACTGGGAAAACTAATAACATAACAAATGAAACTATTGTTCAGTTTCATTAAAAAGAAATCTGATAAGATGGGGAAAATTGAATTAGCCAATCTCAATAGAGTTACTGCTTGTTGGAGCAAAAGCAATATCATCTCTAATAGAATATGTCCCAGATAGTTTTGGCTGGTCCATGCAGCCACAGAGTATGGAATTTGTGTGCAGATGCTGGCACAGCCATGCAGCACGCTAATGTTAGCATTAGTGGGTCAGCACTCTACATCTCCAGCAGCAGTTCCATAGCCAAGGCTGGCGGTGATACTTGTTAGATCAATGTGATGAATTGATTTCGCTTGGCAAAACAGCATAGGGCTTCCTTCCAGTGAGGCTGACATGCCACTACTGACTGTCTGTCAGGTAAAGAGTCTCCTGAAATCTTGCAGTCCGAATTGTAGAATGGTTAGTGTTGGAAGGGACCTTGAAGATCACCTAGTTTCAACCCCCTGCCATGGGCAGGGACACCTACCACTAGACCAGGTTGCTCAAGCCTGTCCAACCTGGCCTTGAACACTTCCAGGGATCCCACACACTAGCTGTCACTGTGGCTAGTTTGCCAGTGTGGGTAACTACTTAAATTTCTTTTTTTAAAAATTCAATTCTAGAGTCATAAAGCTGAAAAAGACTGTGATGCCCAGGCCTCTTGGTGCTAGAGGCCAATGTTGGTTTTATTGTGACTTTGTGAATCTCCTGCCAAAGATGCAGCAGAACATTGCTGTCCATAACTGTGTTTCTCTAAATGCTTGTATCATTTAACTGTGACTTGGAATTATTATACCTAAGCTAATCAGTACATGCCTATTTTATGTTGGAAAACTAAGTAGTTATGACCTACAATTAACATGGTAGCAATGTCAATGGGCCGTGTTAGGGTTCCTGAGCTACCTATGACACAACCCGATTCTCTGTGCTGTAACTTGTCATTGTACTTGCAGACATCTTGCCAACAGACTAGATTGGGATGCTGTATTTTGTATTTGTATAACTCATAAGATACAAGAGAGTTAAAAATTTAATTTGCACCTTTAGCTAATGTGTGAGTACATCTATCTAACCTGTAGAGTATGGAGCAGGTTTTCATTTGCTAAAGTTTATGAAGTCAGCATTTGTTGGTAAAAGTAGAGGTGAAAACGGACAAAGTGCAAGTATATCTTTTTTTTTTTTTTTTTTTTTTCATTTACCTTCATAATTTAGTAGGACAGTGCAGTGCTGGATTACAAAAAGGCAGTGATTATATGTGGAAAACTTTTTTTTTTTAAAAAGAAACCTGAAAAGTACAGGAATGATAGAAGCTGTTAGGCTTTGAAGCAGTATGGTATTGGGGGGTGAGGCAGGAGGGACCCAGTTATAGTGATAGCATACTTCAGGTAGGATCAATATATCTTATATGTAATATAAACACCTATGTATGATGTTTGGCAACAAAAGGGATATTTAAGGAGGTTAATCTGAATTAAGGTTTGCAGGGGATTACCTAGCTAGCATTAAACCCCTTTGAAGTCTGAGTATTAGAATGTCCTTAATTCAGTTTAGATTCCTTATTTCTTATATAAATTAAGGTTATTTAATTCTGAATTAGAGACTTACCGATGCTTATTTTTACACCTTTATTCTGCTAGAATTAATTTTCCAGAGCTACTTTTTCTTTTCTTTCTTAGTAGGCTGACTGGCTTCTACTAATCAAAACAGTGTTGCTATAGAGAGGACTTCGTTTTCCTTAGCGTGATTGTCTGGGGACTTTAAAGCACTGCAGTGGCTGGTAATGCTCTATTACTTGTTGCGTCTTTTAAAATATCTCTTGTATCTCATTGTTGCAAAAGTGGTGCATTCTAACTGTTCAGGTTTAAATAATATGTTATCAGATTTAAAAGCCTAGTGTCCTTAGATGATCAGAGTGAACTACTTCATTTTCAGTATGCGAGGAAATGAAACATTTTGTAATAGAAACCTAAATCTCCTGCCTGTGGAATGAAATGACCTTGCATGGTACAAGATTTACATTTAAGCCAATGGGCACTAAAACCTGCTATATACAGTTTTGTATTTCCAACTAGCTGTAACTCCATTTTGTAAAATAGAAATGGAAATTGTATTCTGAACATTTTTATTTTGGCAGATTTAAATATAGTCATACAAATAAAACTACTAGGTGACAAAGACTGAGAGAAAAAGGGAAGATTTGAAGAGTAATATGTTGGAGAGAGAGGATGTGTGGCAATGGTCAGAGATAAAAGGTTTTTGAGACACTGCGGAGACATTCCTGAAATGTAAAACAATAACAGGGGAATGGACATAAGTGGAAGTTTGAGTTTGAAACCCCAAATTAGAAAACAGCTGGAAATAGGTTCCAAGCAGGCTGCTCTCGTAGCAATCTATGGAGCTTGCAGCAGTTGTAGGAGTCTGTTACAACATTGCATGTGCAAAGACTTATTTTTTTTAAAAAAAGTATTATTATATAATAATCTTTGGCAATATTATTAACTGTTCTCTCGTATACTAAAGGACAGACTTGTCTGTTTGTTTGCATATTTTCTGACGTGTTTGGACTGCCAAGGTGTGAATGACATTTAAATGTGATTTGAAACTCGGTACATAACTACCATGGGGTTACTGGTGGTGACAAGGAGGAAGAGCTGTTGTGATGCAGACTTAAATTGTGTACTCGGGGAAAATGGCTGTTTGGAATACAGCAGCATTTTATTGAACTTCCTTTGTATCAAAACAGAACACCAAGAGTTTGCTAGTGGAGAGAGAAAACCTGTTTTCTCTTGACACTGTGTCCTGCAACCCACATCTCTGCCACCATCCTGCCAGGTCCCCTTGTTATCCCCCCACTGTGGGTAACTGCCAATCTCCCTTGTTTGGCTGGGAAAAGAGCAGCGTGTTGTGGCTGCCTGGATTTTGATGTGCTGCCCTTGTGGTTGTGTTTCAGGGTAGGGCTTGAATTATTGTTGCCATCCTTGGAAGGGAGAAGGATGGGTAATGTGAAATAGAACACTGATTTGGGTCTTTCTTCTATGGTAGCCATGGGCACTGTAGAAATGTCACATACTCAGGAGATAAACTGATTTTTCCATCAAACTTTGAGCCATCAATATTTTTTTAGAAGTTATTGGGGCAGTGGAAATAGGTGTGGACAGGCAGTGCTTGTGGATGTCGTGACTTCTGAGGCATCATCCTGTTTCTGGTTTTGATGTGGATTCCAATATTCAGCTTTACTATAGTGCTATAGCTTTTGTAATTTTGAAGAAACGGTTTTGTTTTGATAGGACAGAAAATAAAGCAAGCTGATGTTCAAGGTAGCGCTGGAGTCTACAGATATTGGGTGATAAATTTACATTTAGAATTTAGAGTGAAATGACACGAGGAAGTAGAAGAAAGCATAGTGGGCTCCTGTTGATTGACCTAAGCGACTCAATCTTGGCCTTTTGGCATCCGAGACAAAATGAAAACTTGATTCACAAATATTCTCTTTCAAAATGAAATAATTTGAATAGGAATCGGTACATTCACAGATGAGGCTATTCAGAAATGGATACCGGCGTGGAAATTTTTGCTATCCTGTAATCCAGGTTAACGTTGAAGAATAGGCAAGTCCTATTAAGTAGGATTTAACAGCCTATCAAAGTTTAGAACTTTAAATCTGTGAAATACACGTTCTTAGTGACTAGTACTACATACCTGTAACAAAGTATTTGTTGTTGAAGTCTCCATTGCAAGAATGGGTGTAGAAATGTATCACAAAGAATCTCTGAATAATCTCATTAGTAACATTTTCATTAGCGTGCCTTTATCTCTGTGTGTTTCTCCATATGTCTGCTGAAACACTATTGAAGTGTTCTTCCAAGGTAACTTTTATGAGTTAATGTAAGCATTTTCAGATAACTTTTAAATCAAAATTGAAAGCGTTCATATTTCATATCAGTAGATTAACTTCTCAATAGTTCCATGGAACTATGAAATATATTATTTTTACTATTCTTCAATAAAAAGTAAAATGTAAGGATGAAATTTAATGAGGATCCAGTAAAACTCTAAATGCAGTTTAGGGTCTACTGCCTAAATTCATATATCTTTATTTCTGCAGAATTTACTTCTCATTAAACTAATATTGCAGTTTCATCGTTTAAACAGTTGTGACATGGGTGGTCAAAAACAGGGATGAGCGGAATGATGTGTGACCATCCGATATTAACCATTTATGAAAAACAGTGAAACATGTACAGTAGGAAAGGGGAGAAATAGGCTATTAAAGAGTGGTCTTGGTTCAAAGGCAAAGCATAGGTGATTTAAAAGTGATTAGTGGAAGTGGAGACCTGTTCTAAAACACCATCTGGGTAACAATTTCTTAGGCATATATAAGGTGAAAACTAAAGCAAATGAGGTAGTGATTTTCCTGTAAGGCTTCATGAATACCTTTTTTTTTTTTTTTTTTTTTCACATGCTTATGATACTGAAATGCTTTAACTGGAAACAATATAATCTTTATAAGTATACTCTTCTCTATAAAAATTCTTATCGTGACTGCTTTATTAATTAATTGGGCCTATGGCATCTTTGGGGAACCCTCTCTAACATTATAGTCTATTTAACTGCAGATAGAGGAGGCCTTTACAAAAGGAAGAGTGAGTTATTGTTAATATGTGATGACGCTGAAGCTGAACTTTGTCTCAGTTGAGAGCAGGAAGAAATACAGTTTTTCTGCTATATTTGTTGCATTCTTTCTTTCCTATATCCAGTTTGTTTTTTCAGAAATATGATTTTAGAAGCTTTTAGAAATAATGGCCACATTCACAGCAAATTGTGAATTCAAAGGTTGATAGAAATTGCGCTCTCAGCTTACTTCTGAATCTCAGGAAAACCCAGCTGCTGTTAGATAATGCTTTCTATGCTGTGAGAGATATCATCCTTTTGATGGGGAACAAACAATAGATCCCAGTAGTGCATGACTGCTAAAACATTACTGAGCTAGCAAATTCATACCTTAATATCCTAGGCTTGACTTCAGCTTTTTCATTTGTTGAAACCTGTAGCTCAGGTAACCAT